>NC_056729.1:1542860860-1543050860 GCF_019279795.1 Protopterus annectens | reverse complement strand
CCTGGTATCAGGCACCATATCATTTTTACCATTATATCTATAAAGGTAGACAACTATTATTAATATTCCAAGGGCAGTGTTTATTGCAGATGCTATACTGAGTTAGTTGAATGAAGTCAGTAAGCTAGCCCGATATCTTTTGATTCCATTAATTACAGTAGAAGGCTAAAAAAGTTAAAAGAAATCAATGTTCTTACCATTCTTCAGTTTTTAACTGCCAAGAAGTGAATACTGTTCTCAGTTAAAAGTGTAAAAAACTATACTAATAGGCTGAACGATAGCATCTCAAGTACTATGAATGTGATATCTAGTTTACACCTACCTGCCCTATGCTGCCAGTTCCTGACTCTTCAAAAAAATACAACCCCAGGCCCTTGTTTTTACAGGGATCGTCACCTCATCTGAAGACCTACCAACATTTTATTAATATCAAAAAATTTCACATAAACCACACTGTCCCTTTCCGACAGTACTTTAGCAAGCTTTCATATTCCCACATACAACACTAGATGAAAAGACATACCCATTTCATAGGTTCATATGTTCATAGGTAGGTACTAGGCTATCGGCCCAAGGGCTTATGTAAGCCTAGCCAGCAAGGTTCCATAGCTTACACCACCCAAGAAAGTAATTTTCCTGTGCCACTGTCCAGCAGAGACACAGAAGTGATCCCCGGGATGTATTTCCTATTTCCCATTCACTCATCAAGATTTTTCTTGAAGAGTGCTAATGAAGAACTTTGCTTGACATAGATGGGTAGCTTGTTCCAGAGTATAGGAAGTCTCTGGGACAGGAATCTATCCCTCCAGCATGTCCTGTTTATTGTGGTGACAAGGTTTAGGTCCCTAGAGCATGTAGCTCTCAAGGATTGGGATTTGTTTTAGGTGTAGCATGTCCAACAGCTCTGGGTTTGACATAGCTTTATATGTTAGGCAGAGATGACCTCAGAGTAGGCAACATGCTACGGAGTAAAGCTGGAGTTTTTTGAGGCTGTCAGTGTAGGGCATCTGTTTGAGGCCAGTAATCCTCTTTGTGAGGTATTTCTGTGGCCTTTCCAGCTGCTGCAGATGTCTTGTGAGGTACATTCCAAAAGGGGCGTTGTACTCTATAATGGGTCTAATGAGTGATGGGTAGAGGGGAACAATGACCTCTTTTTTCCTGGATGAGAAACCTTTTGTGATGAGGTGTGTCACGTAGAAGGATTTCCTGACTACTGTGGCGATGTGATTATCAAAGGAGAGACTACTGTCCACCTGGGTCCCAAGGTCTCTTATCACACGTTTCAGTGTTAAGTATAACATCCTAAGTGATGTTAGTTTACCACATGATGAAAATTAAATTTAAAAAGTCAGTCTTTATAATCCTCTTTTAAATAAAAGTGTTTTTTCTAAATCCTGTGAATTTGATTTTAATAATTTAATGAATGGAAAACCCAAATACAAAATGTTCATCTTAGATATGAATGAACAGGCAGCCCTTAAGCAGCTTTGCCAGTAATAGGATTTAAGGTATATGAAAGCTGACAAATTGTGTCATACTGTTACAGTTGAACAGGATAATTATGTCAAAGAGATGGAGTTTCTGTTGTCTAACAAAGATTTTGTTAGACGATGTTATAACGCAATACAGCAGGAATTGTTTGGGGTGTTTAATCAAGGGTACATTAAATTAAGCATGTATTAATTTTTAATGGTTGATCAACCAGAATTTGGGAAGATTTTTGGAATTCCAAAAATCCATAAGAATAAAGAAAGACGCCACCCCCATATAGACCATTTGTTTCATCCCCAAAGAAACAAAACAGCATGTATTTTGGTGTTTTTAGATCACTTACTTATCCCTATAGTACAAGTTAGTAAATATTTTCTTAAGGATCCGTGGTCCTTTTTGAACAGTTTAAGGGAATTTAAATTTACAGGTGGGGAGACCATGCTTACACAATAGATGCAAATTTGTTATATACAACTATTGACCAAGAAGAAGGGTTACAGTTTATAAAAAAGTATCTTGAAAATTATGGCCAAATGGAACAGGTTAATATTAATGTTATAACAGTGTTGATAGATATGGTACATAAAATAATTTATTTTTATTTAACCATCACATTTACCATCAATTAACTTGAGTGGCCATGGGGGCCAAAGTTGCCCCAGCTTTTGCTAATCTTGTTATGAGTTGATGGAAAGAAAATATGCTTATTCCAATATCTGAAATACTGTAATAAATACATAGATTATTTGTTTTTTTATTTGAGGAAATAACGAACAATTATTTTATGAATTTGTTGATCAACTCGATAAGTGACCCTTTGTTAAAATTTACTATTAGTGGAATTGGATCTACTATTAATTATTTGGACATTAAGAGTTACTATGGATTCTGAAAATTCTAAGTGTGACAGTGGTTTACATAGGAAGGAGACTTCTACAAATAATTATCTCCACTATAGTAGCCACCATCCAAAAAAGATGAAATTGAACATTTTCTGTGGACAGTTTATTAGGTTATGTCACTTGATTAGTAATGAAAATGAATTATATAGGGAAGCTGAAGTTTTAATCAGTTTCTTTTTAAAATGAGGCTACCCTGTTGAAGAGCTTCACAAAATTAAAAATGAAGTCCTTAGTAAAAGGGACACTTTATTTCTTTCAATTTTGGTGAAGGGAATTTTGATAAAGCAGTCAAATTGGGTTAAAGTGAATAATGAAATCAGGCTTTACAAGTTCTGCTTACAATAGATAGTTAACACATTATTAATATTGTTAAAAATAATTGGAAGATTGTTCTAGGGAATCCAGATCTTACTAAAGTTATAGGTGAACGTCCACAGTTTGTGTTTAAAAAAGTTGTAAATCTTAAATTATTACTTGAATAGGATTTGATTAGCAAGTTCAGACTTGGTAGTAGAACAGTTGGCAATTTTGCACACTGTAAGCAATGCCGGTTTATAAGCAATGTTAGTGTCATTACTTTTGAACATATTGGGTTTGCTTTTGAAGGCAAAAAGAGATTATATTGCCACAGTAGTGGTATTGTTTATGTGGCTTGATGTGAAACATGTTCCCATTTCAATGTAGGAAAAAGTGTTAGGGAGTTGAAGTACAGAATAAGGGAAAATGTTAAAGGCATTAAGATTAAAGATTTTTTTCCAATAGCCTGGCCAAGCACAGAGTAGAATGTTCAGGATTTAAAAAGTTTCAATCCACTGTGCTTGAACAAATGATGGTGGAGAAGTTTGTATTTAGCTGTAATAATGTGCTAGAAATAAAAGAATAAAAATGGCAAGTGTTTTTGAGGGCTCACCAAGCACAAGGGTTAAATGGAAATTTAAATCTGAAATGTTTGTTGAAACTTAAAGTTACATAATTATCTTATATATGATAACAATTATTGACAAATATGTTTTTATTATTATTTTTGTAAAAAAATCGAAATAAAATAGCTAAGAGGCAACCATGACACAACTGCAAATCCAATATAAACAGCTATAAGCCGAGTACAATATACTCCGTTTGAAAAGAATACTCCATTTGTAAAAAATAAATTCTGATTTTATTTGGCATGCAGCAAGTAAGCGCTTTCACATAAGCTTCATCAGACTGTTAAAATTCAAAAATTCTTTCAAACATATCCTTTTATATATAACAGTCACATGTTATTCAATTAAGCATTTTTCAATTAAACATTTAAAGATTCATCCTCATACTAACAATGTTGCTAAAATTGTTGCTGAGAGTCCCTTCTTTCACTTAAAATTAAGCGTTCTGAAGGAATGTAAACTGCTCCCACTGTTAATACCTTTGCTGTAACACCAATAGCTGTCTCGATACTTAAATCCTTGTCTGGTCGATCACAGCAAAATCTATAAACTAGTTGACTCCAAACATGTTCGCACATTATACTGTGCAGTGAGGACAGTTACAAGTTAGTATATATACATCGTATATTATACATATAGCTTACTGGTTGCTCATTTGGGCATCATCCTAAATAACAACCCAGTTAAAATACTGTATAAACCCAATAGGGTCTACATATAAACTACATTCTGAAACAATGAAATCAGAATATAACTGCGCAGTGGTGCGCACCTTCAAACCAAGGTTAGAAAATACATACATTATATAGAAGTATGCTCATTCCTATCCAACCTTGGTAGCATCCTAAATCAAAGAGACTAGTATAAATCAGACAGTGGTGCAATGATACTCGAACTGTTAATGCATTCAGCATGCACATTAACCGTTCTTCACTATTCCGCGTAAGGTCCCCATCTAAGGGGTCTGACTGATACGTATAAAAGGTGTCTAAATTCCCAAACTCCATATAACAAGTACATGCAGATAAAAAATATAAAAGATGGGGACTTGTATATAATGTATGTATTTTCTAATCTTGGTTTGAAGGCACACACCGCTGCACAGTTATATTCTGATTTCATTGTTTCAGAATGTAGTTTATATTTAGACCCTATTGGGTTTATACAGTATTTTAATTGGGTTGTTATTTAGGATGATGCCAAAATAAGCAACGAGTAAGCTATATGTATAATATACGATGTATGTATACTAACTTGTAACTGTCCACAGTGCACAGTATAATGTGCAGACATGTTTGGAGTCAACTAGTTTATAGATTTTGCTGTGATCGACCAGGCAAGGATTTAAGTATCGAGACAGCGATTGGTGTCACAGCAAAGGTATTAACAATGGGAGCAGTTTACATTCCTTCAGAACGCTTAATTTTAAGTGAAAGAAGGGACTCTTAGCAACAATTTTAGCAACATTGTTAGTATGAGGATGAATCTTTAAATGTTTAATTGAAAAATGCTTAATTGACTAACATGTGACTGTTATATATAAAAGGATATGTTTGAAAGAATTTTTGAATTTTAACAGTCTGACGAAGCTTATGTGAAAGCGCTTACTTGTTGCATGCCAAATAAAATCAGAATTTATTTTTTACAACTGGAGTATTCTTTTCAAACGGAGTATATTGTACTCAGCTTATAGCTGTTTATACTGGATTTGCAGTCGTGTCATGGTTGCCTCTTATTTCGATTTTTTTACCTTTTACTATTTTCAAGCCAAGAGGCATTTACCCGGTTGGGAGCATTTATACATCTTGATATTATTATTTTTGTGTTTAACTGTTTGATGCATTTTTTATTTTTATTTTTGTACGTTCAAAGTTTTTCATTATGGGAGATATGGTATGTGACTTTAAGGATTTTTAGCAGGCTTAGCATGTTTTTTTAAAAGGAAAAAGGAAGTGATGTTACAAACATTACAGAAGGTTGTGGTTTTTTAGGAAGTGATATAACATTTTGGAGGGCTATTTAAATGTGGAGGTTTTCATGTTGTTTTTTTCTAAAGAAGTTCCACTTTTTTTACATGGGATTTGAGCCACTATGCAATTTTTTTGTTTTTACACACACACACACACACACACACACACACACACACACACACACACACACACACACACACACAAACACACACTAAAGGAGAAGAAAATAGTCTTACCCAATCTGTCTTAAAGTTTAGCTTCTTTATCCCCAGAAACTGAGATAAAAGTGGTTAGGAGCCTGTCTGCAGCAGCAGCAGTAGAAGAAATGGCTGCAGAATCAGCTCTAAGGTAAGAAAAATAAATTTTTATTTTTTATTTATTTAACATTTGTTTACCAGGAAAGTCCGACTTGGAATGAATCCAATCTTTAGCGGAGGCCCGGGGAGAAATGCTCCAGATGCATGTGTTTAAAACATGGGAGGAAACCAGAGCACCCAGAGGAAACCCACATGAATGCAGGGAGGACGTGCAGTCTCTGCACAGAAGGCACTCCACCTGAGAATCGAACCGGAGAACCTCTTGCTGTGAGGCAACAAGGCTACCATTGCACCACTGCGCTGTCCACATTTATTAGTTTGAGAGACTTTATACAGATTTATTTTTCTTCTTAAGGACTGATAGCTAGAAATTAGGAGAGTTGCATGTGGCACTGAAAACATCTTGAAAGACTCACAAAATACATGAAATGGGGCCAATATGAGGAGCTTCTGTTCTAATAAAGTGTAGTATCTGCCCTATTAAGGGCAAGCATCCACCTGTTCCCATGTAAACACATCCTTTAGCCCACAGACATTCTCAAAGAAAGAAAATGCCTATATATATATATATATATATATATATATATATATATATATATATATATATCCACACACAAACGGCCCAATAAAGAAAATATATCCACAAAAGTCCAGTAACAATAAGCAGCATAAATATCCAACCAATGCAAAATATAAATCCAATAAGTAGATACAAGGAATGACGATAAAATAGCATAAAACAAACACGTAAGCGCTTTCACGGATCTAACCGCTTCATCAGACGTATCAACTGACAAACAAAGATACACTCATATAAATAGAGAATTCAAAATACATTAATTGATTAATAGAAGCTCATTCATTAACTAATTTAAAGTGCTAGTGCTACAACAGGTTAATACATAAAGCGTAATGCTGCAACTAAAGAAAAAATTAAAGACATTTCTCTCTACTGACTTGATATGATGTAAAGATTCAGTTATAGGATTAAAGCAATTACATTGTGTACCTAAAAACCAACTACAATGTAAAATACATTCCTTGTATACATACATAGACAATTGCAAAGGCTATAAGCTATTTGTATATAACTACATAATTATCAAAATAACTAAGTAAATAAATAAATAAATAATTATGTTAGATAGCTACTTTAAGGGCCAATATGTATTCATAGTTTAAATAAATCACCTTAGAGTTCTAGCTCTCAAAATTGGTTTGAGCGAAACGGCATCATTAACGCCGTAGCCTCTATGGGCACCCAGCCTAAAGATCCATTCAATTTCAGCGTATTCAGTGTCATTGACAATGTTGCCCAACCTTAAATTTACATATTTTATATACAGAATTTGAAACATAAATGTATGTGATTCACCTTCCCTTATAACGTGTTTAGCAAGCGCATTATATTCTTCTTTTCTTGCTATACTGTAAAAATGATCCCTAACCCGTTCACGAAGGGTACGATTTGTCTTCCCAATGTAAAAACAGAAACAACTTTTACAATATGCAACGTAAACCAAATTTTTTGTAGTACATGAACCATTTACCCTCAGTTCCCATAAACGTCCTGTTTCAGGATGTCTATAGAATCTCGATTCGTCTATATACATACATTGTTTATACCCATTGCACTTTTTTGTACCTGTAAATCTGGGGACATTTCCTAGTTCAGGATGAACATTAGTTACATTTCGATAGCAGAGCTGTTGTTTTAAGTTCTTATTATTTTTAAAAATAAATCTTGGTTGTTCACCCAGTAATTCCTTAGTCTTTTCATCAACCAATAAAATGCTCCAACAATTATTAATGGCTTCCTTGACACTATTGAAATTATTACCATAGGGTAGGACCAAACCTACATTTGCGCAACTAGTGCCCATAGCCACGCCCCTCTTTTGTTTATATAATTTATCTTGAAATAGGAATATATTATTTTCTAACACTGTTTCAAGTAATAAGCATAAGAAATCTGCTTTCAAAGTTTCCATTTTGCCATCTGTTAAAAGCAGGTTTTTGAGTATGTTGAGACCTGCATCATTGGGTATGCTCGTAAAAAGTGACTCAACATCCAATGTTACAAATATCAAATTAGCTGTTATGTCTGCTTCCTGACTAAACATAAAAAGATCTTTCAAAAAGTGCTCTGTGTCACGGAGTACATGTTTATATATGGCCAGGACTTGTTTCAGTTTCTGATCTAGATAGATGGACATGCCTTCAGTAGCCCAACCAACACCTGCTACTATCGGTCTAAACTTAGGACATGTAGGATGTTTATGTATTTTGGGCAGGCCATGCAGTTGTGGAATTATAGGGTATTCTACATAGAAATAATTAAATAAATCTTTAGTTATGATTTTTAAATTAAAACATTCAAGTAGCACACCATTTATATTGTTAATCACTTCGTTGACCTCCCTCATATTAATATTCTCGTAGGCATCTGTGCCGAGCATATCATTCATGGTATTAATATAATAGGCTGTATCCATCACGACAATAGGCCCCCCCTTATTGGAAGGTTTAATCACAATCTTTTGATTATTTTTAAGATCAACTATCGCCTTAGATTCAGACATAGTAACATTGGATATTGTTGAGCCTGTGTTAAAATGCAAATCACTGTAAAGAGCATTTTCAACCGCTTTAATGAAAACTTCTATATTAGAGGGTAGTTGCGGTAAAAAGTCACTTTTTTTCTTCAAATCTGTATTATATTGATCAGAACCTAACGTTAACTTTAATGCAACATTTCTAGCAAACATTCGTGCAGAAATAATAACATCACTTATATCTATATTATTTGTTGGTACGAAACCAAGTCCTTTGTTCAGAAGTCTGGCTTCATCTTCTGTTAGATCATACTTAGAAATGTTCCAAACTAGGTTTTTTGTGTCCACATTTTCTTCAAAGTATGCATCTGCTGCTGTGGTGCTTCCTTTCGTTTTTGCCCCCTCTGGTTGTCCATATCCGATAATTTTCTCCTTCCTGTCTGGATCTGAAAGGGAAAAACCGAGGAATCATTAGCAAATGACCCATCATTCAGGGTCTTCCTTCTCACATCAGGATTTGTGCGAAGGTTAGCATCAAAGTTTGTGCGAGGAGTGATATCACTATCAACATTAGTCATTGAGGGAGTAGAAAAAACAGAACCCACAATATGTGGGGAGGTTGCCAAAGTCGATGCTTCCTCATTGATCTTATCAACATCAGCTGTGGTATGATTATCTGAGGATATATTGTCTATATTGCCCATGTAAATCCCTGATAGAGCAGTCGAACCTCTTAGGTCCGTAGTCGATTTGGTGTATGCCTTTTCCTGAGATTTACGAGAATGTTGTATCGTAGTGTTCTTATCATTAACAACATTGTCTTTTGGCCACAGAAAAACGTTATGTTTAGAGAAATCATCCATGTCTCTAGAAATTTTTTTCTTTTTATATTCTAGCAGTCTGGTTTCATATCTCTGTATCTTTTCAACAGTCTCTTGTAAATACACATCCGTTGGTCCATCTCCATACACTTCAAACAATTCTTGTTGTTGTTTAATTATATTGGCTTTTAACTCATTTTCTACTGGTTGGAAAAATTCTATTAAGAGTTTCATATATGCCTTACTCGTATCTAAGTTTATTCTCTGCCATTTAGCTAACAATTCAGTGTAAACTGTTCCGTATGTAGGCATATTAAGGACCCTTAGGCCCCTAGGTACTATATTCAAATTCAAACAAGCTTCCAAATGGAAGTGCTGACACTGTAAACGTTTGAATTTGTAAATGTCATTCTCAATACTTCTTTTTAAGAGTAAAACATCGTGCCCATTGTTCTTATTATGCATATTAGCAGAGTCAATGTCACTTACATCAACGTTCATCAGAGGGTTCGTTACTTCCATTAATAACCCTCTAAGCCTCGCATTAGCATCAAAGGCTTTGTCATTGAGTTCCAACGCTGCCGCTACTGCTCCCTCCATTGCCGAAGAAGAATATATCCACACACAAACGGCCCAATAAAGAAAATATATCCACAAAAGTCCAGTAACAATAAGCAGCATAAATATCCAACCAATGCAAAATATAAATCCAATAAGTAGATACAAGGAATGACGATAAAATTCTTGATTTAATAGCATAAAACAAACACGTAAGCGCTTTCACAGATCTAACCGCTTCATCAGACGTATCAACTGACAAACAAAGATACTCTCATATAAATAGAGAATTCAAAATACGTTAATTGATTAATAGAAGCTCATTCTTTAACTAATTTAAAGTGCTAGTGATGCAACAGGTTAATACAAAAAGCGTAATGCTGCAACTAAAGAAAAAACTAAAGACATTTCCCCTCTACTGACTTGATATGATGTAAAGATTCAGTTATAGGATTAAAACAATTACATTGTGTACCTAAAAACCAACTACAATGTAAAATACATTCCTTGTATACAATACATAGACAATTGCAAAGGCTATAAGCTATTTGTATATAACTACATAATTATCAAAATAACTAAGTAAATAAATAAATAAATAAATAAATATGTTAGATACAACATTCTTGTAAATCTCAGGAAAAGGCATACACCAAATCGACTACGGACCTAAGAGGTTTGACTGCTCTATCAGGGATTTACATGGGCAATATAGACAATATATCCTCAGATAATCATACCACAGCTGATGTTGATAAGATCAATGAGGAAGCATCGACTTTGGCAACCTCCCTACATATTGTGGGTTCTGTTTTTTCTACTCCCTCAATGACTAATGTTGATAGTGATATCACTCCTCGCACAAACTTTGATGCTAACCTTCGCACAAATCCTGATGTGAGAAGGAAGACCCTGAATGATGGGTCATTTGCTAATGATTCCTCGGTTTTTCCCTTTCCGATCCAGACAGGAAGGAGAAAATTATCGGATATGGACAACCAGAGGGGGCAAAAACGAAAGGAAGCGCCACAGCAGCAGATGCATACTTTAAAGAAAATGCGGACACAAAAAACCCAGTTTGGAACATTTCTAAGTATGATCTAACAGAAGATGAAGTCAGACTTCTGAACAAAGGACTTGGTTTCGTATCAACAAATAATATAGATATAAGTGATGTTATTATTTCTGCACGGATGTTTGCTAGAAATGTTGCATTAAAGTTAACATTAGGTTCTGATCAATGTAATACAGATTTGAAGAAAAAAAGTGACTTTTTACCGCAACTACCCTCTAATATAGAAGTTTTCATTAAAGCGGTTGAAAATGCTCTTTACAGTGATTTATTTATTTTATTTATTATTATTTTACATTTGTTGACCGGGCTAGTCTAGCTGGATACATGTCCTTTTTCAGTAGAGGCCCGGGGAGAAAAGCTCCCACAGTTAACAGTAGTATCACCAAACAATTAGATACAATAAACTACATTAATATAAAAATAACACAAATAACAACATCTAAATATGCAAGCTGATAGTTTGGTAAGCATTTGTTGAGATGGTCATATGACATAGATACCTGTGGAGGTAGAAAAGTACTAGATAAAGCTTGAGAGGTAGAACAGAGATTAGGTACTAATAGACCTATTGGAATTAATCAGGGTTGGAACATGGGCATAACCATTGAGACTTAAGTAATTCTCTGAGATTAGTTTTGAATAGATTGAGTGAGGTCATGAGTCTGAGGTTATTGGGAAGGGAATTCCATTGCTTTCCAATGGAGTTAGCATAAAGAGCATCGCCGTCCATGTTATTAGATTTGATGGTTAATATCTGAATACTGTTTGAGGATCGAAGGCTACTTAAGTTGGTGTAGGGGGTCAGGATTTTGCTCAGCGAGGGAGTTTTCTCTGGTTGATTAATTACTTTGAATGCTTCGGTGAGTTGGTTTAATTTAAGAAGATTGGGCAGTTCCAACCAGCCGAGTTTCTTGAGGTTGAGGCAATGGTGGGTACGATAGGGTGTACCTGTTACAAATCTGGCAATATGATGGTAGGTGGTAGAGAGGTTATTAAGCTCACGTTTGTTGAGGAATTATAGTATCAGTGAGGCATATAGTAGGGTGGAAAGGAGATGGGTACGAGCAATGGTTAATTTAGCATGAGGAGTAAGAAAGTTCTTGATTCTGTACATAGAGCGCACTTTTGATTTGCATTTTAACACAGGCTCAACAATATCCAATGTTACTACGTCTGAATCTAAGGCGATAGTTGATCTTAAAAATAATCAAAAGATTGTGATTAAACCTTCGGATAAGGGGGGACCTATTGTCGTGATGGATACAGCCTATTATATTAATACCGTGAATGATATGCTCGGCACAGATACCTACGAGAATATTAATATGAGGGAGGTCAACGAAGTGATTAACAATATAAATGGTGTGCTACTTGAATGTTTTAATTTAAAAATCATAACTAAAGATTTATTTAATTATTTCTATGTAGAATACCCTATAATTCCACAACTGCATGGCCTGCCCAAAATACATAAACATCCTACATGTCCTAAGTTTAGACAGATAGTAGCAGGTGCTGGTTGGGCTACTGAAGGCATGTCCATCTATCTAGATCAGAAACTGAAACAAGTCCTGGCCATATATAAACATGTACTCCGTGACACAGAGCACTTTTTGAAAGATCTTTTTATGTTTAGTCAGGAAGCAGACATAACAGCTAATTTGATATTTGTAACATTGGATGTTGAGTCGCTTTTTACGAGCATACCCAATGATGCAGGTCTCAACATACTCAAAAACCTGCTTTTAACAAATGGCAAAATGGGAAACTTTGAAAGCAGATTTCTTATGCTTATTACTTGAAACAGTGTTAGAAAATAATATATTCCTATTTCAAGATAAATTATATAAACAAAAGAGGGGCGTGGCTATGGGCACTAGTTGCGCAAATGCCTACGCTAATTTAATAATGGTTGCATGGGAAAAAGAAAATGTGTTAAACAATCCGGGTATTTTATTTCATAGACGTTTTGTCGATGATCTTTTTATTGTTTGGAACAGTACAGAGGCTAATCTCAATACTTTTTTTGAACAGGCCAACAGTTCTAGGCTTTTCTTAAGTTTACCATGTCTTACTCACCAAATTTGATTAACTTTCTTGATGTCACAATAGAGAAGAAAAATGATAAAATAACCACCAGGGTTTTTCGAAAAGCGTGTTATTGTCCAGCCTTCCTACATCGCACAAGTATGTATAACCCCATACTATTTAACAATATCCTTAAAGGCCAAGCATTGAGAATGGCACGCCTATGCTGCGAAGACAGCACATTGACTTTAGAATTACAAAAGTTAAAAACTGATTTTATAGGTAGGGGTTACTCAGAACATGAGATTGAACATACATATAAACAAATTCTTTTTAATAGGAATACAATAGCTAAACCATATTTCTCCCATAACAGTGTTTCTGCTAAAGGACTGATAAAAAATAACAACACCAATCATAATTTGGGTTTGGTCCTACCCTATGGTAATAATTTCAATAGGGTCAAGGAAGCCATTAATAATTGTTGGAGCATTTTATTGGTTGATGAAAAGACAAAGGAATTACTGGGTGAACAACCAAGATTTATTTTTAAAAATAATAAGAACTTAAAACAACAGCTCTGCTATCGAAATGTAACTAATGTTCATCCTGAACTAGGAAATGTCCCCAGATTTACAGGTACAGAAAAGTGCAATGGGTGTAAACAATGTATGTATATAGACGAATCGAGATTCTATAGACATCCTGAAACAGGACGTTTATGGGAACTGAGGGTAAATGGTTCATGTACTACAAAAAATTTGGTTTACGTTGCATATTTTAAAAGTTGTTACTGTTTTTACGTTGGGAAGACAAATCGTACCCTTCGTGAACGGGTTAGGGATCATTATTACAGTATAGCAAGAAAAGAAGAATATAATGCGCTTGCTAAACACGTTATAAGGGAAGGTGAATCACATGCATTTATGTTTCAAATTCTGTATATACAATATGTAAATTTAAGGTTGGGTAACATTGTCAATGACACTGAATACGCTGAAATTGAATGGATCTTTAGGCTGGGTGCCCATAGAGGCTACGGCCTTAATGATGCCGTTTCGCTCAAACCAATTTTGAGAGCTAGAACTCTAAGGTGATTTATTTAAACTATGAATACATATTGGCCCTTAAAGTAGCTATCTAACATAATTATTTATTTATTTATTTATTTATTTATGTATTTACTTAGTTATTTTGATAATTATGTAGTTATATACAAATAGCTTATAGCCTTTGCAATTGTCTATGTATTGTATACAAGGAATGTATTTTTCATTGTAGTTGGTTTTTAGATACACAATGTAATTGTTTTAATCCTATAACTGAATCTTTACATCATATCAAGTCAGTAGAGGGAAATGTCTTTAGTTTTTTCTTTAGTTGCAGCATTACGCTTTATGTATTAACCTGTTGTAGCACTAGCACTTTAAATTAGTTAATGAATGAGCTTCTATTAATCAATTAATGTATTTTGAATTCTCTATTTATATGAGTGTATCTTTGTTTGTCAGTTGATACGTCTGATGAAGCGGTTAGATCCCTGAAAGGGCTTACGTGTTTGTTTTATGCTATTAAATCAAGAATTTTATCGTCATTCCTTGTATCTACTTACTGGATTTATATTTTGCATTGGTTGGATATTTATGCTGCTTATTGTTACTGGACTTTTGTGGATATATATATATATATATATATATATATATACATATATAGGCTCAATGTCCAAAGAGTCACAATCCTGGGCTGCTGAACCCTGAGATGATAAAACCCTATCTCTAACCACATCAGAATCATTTGCTACAGCATCCTCATCATTAGGAGCGGAGGAATAGGGTAGAGACGGAGGTACTGGATACCCTGTATTAACCATCTGCAACAAGCTCCTGGACAAGGTAGGAATGATTAACTTTTTGTTTCTTTTGCCTAGGAAGAACCTTGAAGGAAGACCAACTAGGGGAAGGCATATCATCCTGAGCAAGAGGTCTCTTTGCCTAGCAACTCTGAGAAGACCCTCATGAAGTATCTCCTGTACCTAAAATGGACCACTCATCCATGCCTGCACTGGACATTGGAAGAGACAATGAGGTTGTGTCTGACACCCTCCCAACCATAGTGGCTGGCAAAGATACATGAGAGGGCCAGCCTTAATGCCACTCCCTAATAAGAGAAGACTGTGAAACTGTTCTGCAGCAGTTTAAAGCTTCTGTAAGAATATATGAGTTTAAGTTTAATTAAATCCATTAACCCCTAATGCTTTACAATCTCCATTATCTCTTTATTTATTTATTTGTTTGTTTGCCTGTTGTCTACTGGGAATGTCCAGCTGAGCACAAGGCCCACTTTCAGTGAAGACTTGAGGAGAAAAGCTCCATATACATGAAGTTGAAGAAGAACATATTCTTCTATCACTTTTTCACATTCTATGCAAATGCTAAAACATTGTAAGTGCATAACTGTCAAACATAAGACATTATACATTCATACTTAATAGTAAAACATGGTAAAGCGAAGGGGCTTATGAAAGTCCTTAATAGATATATGGAATAGCATATTATAGCATTGTTTAAACACTTCTACAGTTTCAGTGCTGAGGTAGTTCAACAGAACTTTAAGTACAAGCACTTATTGTCGTGGTAGAGCTAAATGATAGTTTTGAAAAGTGTATAGAAGCATGATAGCACTGGAAATGGAAGTCTAGGGCTAGTAATAGTTTACAGTTGTAGTTTTATACAGCAAGGGATAAAAAGAAGTTAAGTACTCACCATAACGTTCCATCTGAGTAGGTAAACTTCATTTGTCAGCAACCTGTGGGTATCGGATCCATATCGGATCCGAGCCGGCAGCTTCAAACAGCTAAGATCCAAGCTCCAAGCTCATCCCCTTGCCCATAATCCCCTGCTATCCCTTCCTGACCTCAGATCGAGTTTGCTTACTAACACAGAGCATTACAACACAAAGGATCACCTGCACATCCTAACCTAGAGTTATCCGGAAACGAAGGGCAAGGAATCCTTTTAGTACATGCTATAGGTTAGGGAGATAGAGGGGGGGTTGGTTGCTGACAAATGAAGTTTACCTACTCAGATGGAACGTTATGGTGAGTACATAATTCTTTATCTGAAGTAGTTAACTTCATTTGTCCATCAACCTGTGGGACAGAGTCCCCAGCTACCCAATCCTTGGGAGGTCCTCATGGAAGGATATTCCGGAGCACTGCAGAGCCGAAGGATGCTCTCCCTCTGGAAATTATATCCAACTTGTAATGGTTAATGAAGGTATGAGATGATGCCCAAGAGGCTGCTGAACAAATGTCATCCAATGACACTCTGGACCAAAAGGCAGCAGAGATGGAAATCGGCCGAGTAGAGTGGGCGTGGACTCCTTCGGGTTCAGGTCGGCCAGAGCTCTTATATGCAAGAAGTATACATTGGGAGATCCATCTGGACAATGTAACTTTTGATACTGGTTTTCCAAAAGAGGGTTTAGCAAAGGATACAAAGAGTTTCTCAGATTTCCTTTGGTCAGTGGTCCTATGCAAGTAGAACCTCAATTGGCTGTGTACGTCCAGAGAATGTAACTTGTATTCACCCTTGTTCTGATAATTTGGAAAGAATACTGGTAAATTAATAGATTGATTGATATTGGGCTCCGAAGCAACTTTGGGCTCCACAGTGTTCAGCTCCTTCCATGCCCTGGTAGTAATCAGGTCTACCAGAGGATCGGCTGGAGGGGACACCCAAGAGGTAGATGGGCCTGCATCAAATGCCTCCAGAAACACAGACTCATCAGAGGAAGGTTTTTGGGCTGACCACCCCCCTCTAATTCAAAGCATTTCCATGATGTCTCTGAAGGAGACGTCTTCGGGAGGTGACCTTGTTCCCCTTCCTCTAAGTCTGTGTCTTCTGTCAAGGACTCAGGTAACTCCAAGTGCCTCCTCTTGCACTTATGTTTGTGAGGAACCTCCTCGGGGGGGCTGTCCGAAGAGGCCTCACCAACCACATCCTGTTCCTCCAAGGGAACTATCTGGGACATAGGCGCAGGCTGTCCCTGGGGCCGGGTGATGGAAAGTAGGCCCATCTGAGAGGGAGTGCAGGGTGGAACCGTAGCAGAAGCCTGGGGCCTCGAATCCCTCGACAATACCCTCTCCACGACATCGAACGCCGAAAGAGAACTGCTCTCTCTGGGATCCGAGAGCAGTCCCCTCGGATCCAATGTGTGGATCAGAGCCGGCACCGAAGCAATCAGATCTGAAGGGCCAGTATGCTCTGACCAAGATGGAGCCAAAGACACACTGACACCTCCAGATCCGAAGCTCAGCTCACTGCTCCGAGAGCTCAGATCCGAAAACGGACCCGACAAACTCAAGGGTGCCATCAGCGCCAAAGTACGAGGTACTATCAGCGCTGACACTCCCCCAGCTCCCATGCTACCCGGCTCCGAAGGCTCCGAGCCCCAGAAGTGGGTCGGAGAAGGAGCAATCGGGGTAAAAAAGGGGGTCGAGCTCCCCTCCGGAGGGGGGGGAGGCAGGTGCACTCCCATCTGCAGCTGAGCCTGGAGGAACCTACACATCATCCGGTCCATGTCTGCATCAGACAAGCTTCAGGTTGACCTAGAGGAGGCCACCAAGGTGGGCCGGGAGTGCCACCTCGATGACCTCGAAGGTGGCCAGGTCTCCTCCTTCTCCGGCTCCGGGGAAAAACGGGGTGAATGGAGCCGGGAAGGAGAAGGCCCGGAGGCCCTGGGAGAAGCTGCTTGCTTGGCCGGCGGGGCCGAGGAGGAAGACTCGGCCCACCGCTTCTGGTGCTCCTCTTTTCTCCTCTCCCTCCTAGCTTCCCTCTCCTGGCCTGAGGAGGGAGGATGAATCCCGGCCAGGGGAGCAGGGATGGAAGGTGGCACTGCCGTGGCCACGACAAGTGCCATGGAGGGAGAGGAGGACGAAGTCGAGTCCGGTGGCAACAGTCCCACCAGAATCAACTTCGACCTCCTGTCCCTCAAAGCCCTGGGGTTGAAGGCTGCACAAATTGTGCAGCCTGAGGAGAGGTGGCCAACTCCAAGGCAGAAAACACACAGAGTGTGGCCATCCGCTGGGGACAGCTTATGGCCACACTCGGTGCATTTAGAAAAGAAGGCTTTAGGGGTCTCAGACATGACTAGGGAAAAAATTACACTAGGCCCAAAGACAGACATGCCTTCACACACATGGGGGGAGGTAATTTAACTAAAATTAGCTACAAAAACAGTAACAACTGGAAACTAACTAAGGAGCAACACACACACAAATTTTTACTGCTATAATAGAAAAAGAAAAGGACTTTTCTCACAAAAATGATCTACTCCCACCACTGGAACTCGTTCAGAGCTGCTGACTGAACCGCGGCAAACGGGATCTGTGGTCAGGAAGGGATAGCAGAGGATTATGGGCAAGGGGGAGGAGCTTGGAGCTCGGATCTTAGCTGTTTGAAACTGCCGGCTCGGATCCGATATGGATCAGATACCCACAGGTTGATGGACAAATAAAGTTAACTACTTCAGATCATTGTTTTATAACAGCAACACTTAGTCTAGTTTTGGGAAATGCCAACTATAGTTTATTTATTAAATTATTTATTTTTAATCCTATCATGGAGAGTAAATGCAGCATAACCAACAGTTAAGGAGTTGTTTAAGTTTAGTGGGTTTTCAATGAGTCAAATTGGGAGTGGAATGGAGTTCTAGGCCTTGGAGTTATGACTAGAGTATTTCTAGGAGGAAAGATTCATTACCTAAAGTGGAGTTGCTGACTGTGTGTATACTTTTGTAGCATAGAGCCTAGGGCTGGGAACCTTTCAGGATGGTGCAGTGCTCTGCTTGCTACATGCTGTTGAGTGAAAGTGACATAGTGGGGGCAGATCTAGCCAGTTAAGGTGCTTAAGGGTAATGGAGTGATATGAAGAGTAAACTTTATTGGATGTGAATGTGGTTATTCAGTTATAGCACTGATAAAGTTTGCTATTCTATGTGGCCTGGAAGTTGGTGAAAATTGGTGAGGCATACAGCTGAAATGGAAGAAGATAGAAGAAGCAAGGGTTGCCCTATTACTTTTTCTGAGATAGTCTTTAATGCTGTATAAGAAACCCAGCTTTTGCTGTTTTTGTTTGTTATACCTAATTGAATATTCAAGGTAAAAGGAGGTGATTTTCCTTATAATTGAACCCATCTTAGTGCAGATAAGGATAATTATGTCCTCCCAATAAAGTTGGGTAGAAATTCATTCTTATAGGTTCATAGGTTCATACTAGGCTATCTGCCCGAGGGCATTTATAAGCCTAGCCCATAGTTTTGTGGCTTACGCCACCCCTTTAGTTTGGAGAAACTATGCCCATTATTTTGCTGTGCCTCTGTCGAGCAGTGACACTGAGGTAACCCCTGGGGTGTATCTGCGATCTCCCATCCATTGGACAAGATTCCTCTTGAACAAGGCCAGCGAGGTGCACTGCCTCACATAAACCGGGATTTTGTTCCACAGCATAGGAAGTCTTTGGGTGATGAATCTATCCCTCCAGCACGTCCTATTAATAACCGTGTCGAGGTTTAAGTCTCCCGCCCTTGTGGCTCTGAGGGATCTAGATTTTTTGAGATAAAGCATGTTCATCAAATCTGGGTTTGACATGGCCTTGTATGTCAGGCATAGGTCACCTCTGAGCAAGCGGTAAGCAACTGAATATAACTGGAGTTCTTTCAGTCGGGCAGCATAAGACAGATTTTGAGACCCTTTATCCTTTTGGTGAGGAACTTTGTGGCCTCTCCAGCTGCTGCAAGTGTCGGGTCAGATACATTCGAATGGGGCATTGTATTCGATCATTGGTCTGATGAGTGATGAGTATAGGGAGACTATGACTTCCCTTGATCTAGATGTGAATCCCTTCATGATAAGGTGGGCAATGTAGAAGGTCTTCCTAACTACTTTAGCAATATGAGTGTCGAATGAAAGGCTACTGTCAACCTGGGTTCCCAGGTCCCTAATAACTTCTTCTGTGTTCAGGGATTGCCACCTATATGGTAGCTAGGGTAACCTTATTTTTCCCGAAGGGTATGACTATGCATTTCTTGGCATTTAACTTTAGGCCATGGCTCTGGCACCAGTTATCCGCTTCTGTGAGACCCTTCTGAAGGATATCTGTGTCGGATGTGTTTTCAACTACGGCCCAGTTTGCAGTCATCTGCAAACTTTGTCAGCCATAACCCTCCTGTGTTTGCTTGTACTTCAGAAAAGTAGATGCCAAACAAGAGTGGGCCCAGGACTGAGCCCTGTGGGACACCACTTGTGACAGGCTTTGAGTCTGACATGGCGCCAGCAACTCTGACCCTGTGGGTTCTGTCACTCAGCCAGTTTGCAACCCATCTTGTAATGTATGGGTTTACATTTAAGTTGATGAGTTTTTCAATGATACCCGAGTGAGGTATTGTATCAAAAGCCTTCGCCAGGTCTAGGTAGGCTGTATGGACTGCCTTTCCTCGTCAATGGCCTTGGTGACTGTTTCGAAAAAGTCAACCAAGTTTAGAAGGCATGATCTGCCTTTGACAAAGCCAAACTGGGTTGGATCCAAAGTCTGCAATTTCCCTATGTCTTTATTTATGAGATCCATTATGATCCTCTCCATGGCTTTGCAGATAAGGCTTGTCAAGCTAATGGGACGGTAATTTCCAGGGTCGGTGGAGGCACCGCCTTTGTGGAGTGGGACCACAGTCGCTGTGCGCCACTCCCTGGGTACGTATCCGGAGGTGAGACTAAGATTAAACAGCTGTCCTAACTGTGGGTTTAATTCCTCGTTGAGTTCATGGAGCACACAGCCGGGGACGCCATCTGGTCCCATGGATGCTGTGTTCTTTGCCTTAGAGAGAGCAATTCTCACCTGGGCGTTGGAGATGTTTGGGGGGCTACAATCATTTGGTATAGATATCTCTCCTTTAGGGGAGGGGAGAAGTTTGCACTGAACCTTTCAGCCAGTATGTTGGCAATGTCTGTAGGATCAGTAATCTTCACATCATTTTGAACTAATTCTGAGCATATCTGGGAGTTTCCTCCTAGGTTTCTGACATAGCTAAAGAATGCCTTATGGTTGTCTTTAGAGTCCTTAGCTATTTTTTTCTCAAAATTAGCTTTGGATGATTTTATGAGAGCTCTTAGCTTTTTACTTATAGTGATCAGCGGTGTCTTACCTTTTAAGGATTTTGCTCTATCTTGTAGTAGCTTTCTCCTTTTGTTGTAGAGTTTGTTTATGGCTGGGGTCCACCAGACTGGACGCTTGCCTTTGGTACAAAGAGTCTTTGTTTTGCTTGGGATTGCCTGATCCATGCAGCCCTGCAGGTGCTGGTAGAAGGCATTTGTAAGTGATTCAGCGGTTTGAGTAATGTTAACCGCCGGCTCAGGGGCCTTAAAGGAGACCACACTAGTCTTTAGAAGTGTGAAGTCGGCTTTCGAGAAGTTCTTTACTGTGGTCTTTTTCATTTCGGTGGGGCGGGATGAGGACCTCCAGCGAGATTAGTTTGTGATCAGATCTCACCAGTGAGGGTATACTTCCGGCGTTGAACATTGTGCTCCCATGTTCGTGATGATGAGATCAAGTATGTTTTCTCCTCTTGTGGGGATGGTGACTAGTTGTTCCATGGCATTTGAGTTTATGAATTCCAGGAACTTTTGGGCTAGAGTGTTTGGGCTTGAGTAGTGTTCCCAGTCTATATTAGGGTAGTTGAAGTCACCTAGTATGATGGTGTTCGGAGATACATTTATCCCCTCCAGTGTTTTCAGCAAGGCCATATGAGGTTCCTGAGTTTGCGAGGGTGGCCTGTAACATGCTACAAATTGCAGAGCAGTCTTGCCTATGGTTAATTGCACCTGGATGGTTTCCGATGCATCGTGCGATGCCACCAATCTTGAGGTGTGGGTGTCCTTGATGAATATGGATAGCCCTCCTCCTTTCTTGGTATTGTCCAGGTTTTGGGGCCGGAACGCATGATATGAGGTAAAACCTGATAGTGCTGGGGTGCTCTCAGGAGCCTTGAACCAGGTTTCTGTCACAGCACAGACATCGATGTTCTCCATACTGAGAAGGGCCTCGAGTGCGTGCATCTTGAGGTTGAGACTTCTGGCATTGAGCAGCATTACCCTTAGTTTTTTTTCTTTGTTTTGTTCTAGGGTGGTAGGTTTAGAATTTGAGCCTTGCCTAAAAAGGCACTATGCGCGTGGCAAGAGCCTTTGCCAAAATCCGAATCCCAGGGTGACAAGTGCAAGCCGTCCCTTGCGAAGCAGCGTGGCTTGTCCAGCATGTCATCCCAGGCAGACAGACATTGGATCCCCTTTGAATGACACTAGAGTTTAAGCCAATTGTTAAAGCTGATCATCTTTTCTCTGTATTGTGGCATCATTCTTGGTGAAGGTAGGATACTGCTCAAGGTCAGGGTCATACCTGCTTGGGCTACATAATCAGAGAGCTCCTCTATGTCTCTTTTCATGTAGTCCAAGGAGGTACGTCTCAGGTCGTTAACACCAGCGTGGACAATGATTGAGTCGTACTTGTACCTGCTGTTGAGAGACCTGAGTGCATGCGTTATGTGGCGGATTCTAGCACCCGACAGACAGCTTACTGTGACCTTCTCCTTACTCAGTCTGGTGAGCGGGACGTCAGTGTGTCTGACTATGGAGTCACCAATGACTAGTGTGTCTGGCATTGTGTTTGGCCTTAAGGGCTGTGACTGCTTGACACTCTGACTGTGTGGTCTATGTGTTGCAGGTGTTGTGTTCTGAGGTGGTAGTTGTTTGGGTGTCTGCTTTGGTGGCCTCTGCTGTTTTGGTAGATTTTTGATCAGAGCCTCCGAGTATGTCTTTGTGTGTTTATGTGTATGATATGAGGTTGTGATGGTATTATGTGAGACTGGGTCTATAGTGTGTGTGGTTACCTTCTCCTCCTGTCTGGTCATGCCAGTCCTATGTTGAGAGAGCTCAGCCTCCAGTTTGGCCGTATAGTTGCATCTCTCGCATGTATTTGTGTTTTGTGGGAGGAGGAGAGGGTTGTCTGTGTACATGAGGCAATTGTAACATTGCCTCAATATTCCCAGGTTCACCAGCTGAGCAGGAGAGGACATTAGCAACTGATCCCTCGACATGCTAGAAGGAATAGACAGAAAAACTTAAGAAAAGGTTCTGGGGGATGTGGGTGACCGAGAAATGGGGTTTGCTTTTTGGGGTACTTTCTATAACAAGAGTGCTGTATCGAGGTGATAAGTACTGTAGGAGCAAGTGCTTCGCTATACAGATAGAGAATAGTCTACTTGGGAGTCAAGTAGAGATAATTTATAGTTGTAGGATACACTAAATAGGACAGTAGTATACTTTGAGGAAGGTAGTTTTAAGGGAAAATTTGAAGAGTGGACTTTAGGTAGCCCTAATAGTTTAAATCTGATTAACCGGCACTGCCCTAGTGTGCAACAGTAGCAGCTCCGTGCTAAATCGCGCTAACGCGTGCTTTATAGCAGGGGGCTGGAAAAAACAGGAAATGACCCAAAATGGCAAATGAATTACTAGTTGCTGCTTCTAACCACTCCTCTGAGGACAAACAAGCAGCTCAGTACTCCCCACTCCCACTGGTGAGTAAAGAAACTACCTCTGGCCACACAAGAAAATGGAGGAACACAGAAACCAAATACAAAGCCCAGGGATCAGCAAAATCTGATCACTGGAACAACTATCTAGGAAAGTTTAGGAAAGGAGAAATATTTTTTTATTTTTTTTTTTTTTTGCAAACAGACAGAAAAAATGCAGTAAATGCTTTGTTTTCGACTAAATTGCTATCAAAGGCTGGTACACTTGAGTGTATTAGCCTGTTTGTTACTTTTAAGCAATACTTTAGCCCACAAGTGCAATCAACAATATAAGCTCACAAAAACAGGAAAATAAGGTAATAAAACAGTAATATAGGCACAAACAGTAGTCGAAAAGCTAAAAAGATCGAAAAATGCAAACTAAAAAGTTTAAAAAATACTTATGATCAAGAAAGTTGCTTTTTCTGCTCTCTGCTGGCTTAGGAACTCTGCAGGGGAACACAAGGAGCTATGCCTAGTTCTCTAATGCCAGAAAAGCCTGCCAAAGCGTGCTTTATAGCAGGGGGCTGGAAAAACAGGAAATGACCCAAAATGGCCGACGAATTACTAGTTGCTGCTTCTAACCACTCCTCTGAGGACAAACAAGCAGCTCAGTACTCCCCACTCCCACTGGTGAGTAAAGAAACTACCTCTGGCCACACAAGAAAATGGAGGAACACAGAAACCAAATACAAAGCCCAGGGATCAGCAAAATCTGATCACTGGAACAACTACCTAGGAAAGTTTAGGAAAGGAGAAATATTTTTGTTTTTTGCAAACAGACAGAAAAAAATGCAGTAAATGCTTTGTTTTCGACTAAATTGCTATCAAAGGCTGGTACACTTGAGTGTATTAGCCTGTTTGTTACTTTTAAGCAATACTTTAGCCCACAAGTGCAATCAACAATATAAGCTCACAAAAACAGGAAAATAAGGTAATAAAACAGTAATATAGGCACAAACAGTAGTCAAAAAGCTCAAAAGATCGAAAAATGCAAACTAAAAAGCTTAAAAATACTTATGATCAAGAAAGTTGCTTTTTCTGCTCTCTGCTGGCTTAGGAACTCTGCAGGGGACCACGAGGAGCTATGCCTAGTTCCCTATCTCAGCCTGCTCATACATAGAGCAGTGTTCCCCAAGGCTCTATACTGGCCCTCTGCTAGTCTCCATTTTCATAAATAAACTCTCAGTTGATATACGTCAAGTTCAGCTCCTATATGCTGGCATGACATGGTGATTTGCAGATCTAGTCTGAATTATAGTTCATAGGTTGGTACTAGGCTATTGGCCCTAGAGCCTACATAAACCTAGACAAAAAGGTACCCTGGTTTTCGCCACCCAAGAAAATTATTTTCCTGTGTCCCTGTCAAGCACAGCCACAGAGGAGATCCCCAGGGTGAATTTCCTATTTCCCATCCAAATATCAAGATTTTTCTTGAAGAGTGCTAATGAGGAGCTCTGTTTGACATAGATATGTAGTCTGTTCCAGAGTATGGGAAGTCTCTGGGACAGGAATCTATCCCTCCAGCATGTTATGTTTATTGTGGTGACAAGGTTTAGGTCCCTAGAGCGTGTAGCTCGGAGGGATTGGGATTTCTTTAAGTGGAGCATGTCCAACAGCTCTGGGTTTGACATAGCTGTGTATGTTAGGCAGAGACTGCCACTGAGTAGGTGATATGTGATGGAATAAAGCTGGAGTTTTTTGCGACGGTCTGCGTAGGGCATCTGTTTGAGGGCGGTAATCCTCTATGTGAGGTATTTCTGCGGCCTTTCCAGTTGTTGTAGTTGTCTTGTGAGGTACATAGCAAAAGGGCATTGTACTCTATAATGGGTCTAATGAGTGACGAGTAGAGGGGAGCAATGACTTCTTTTTTCCTGGATGAGAAACCTTTTGTGATAAGGTGTGTCATGTAGAAGGATTTCCTGACTACTGTGGTGATGTGATTATCAAAGGAGAGACTACTGTCCACCTGTGTCCCAAGGTCTCTTATCACACTTTCGGTGTTAAGTAGAGTACCACCTATGTAGTAGCTCATGGATAAAGAGTTTTTACCAAAGGGGATGACAATGCACTTTTTGGCATTGAGCTTGAGGCCATGGCTTTGGCACCAGGCATCTGTCTCCGTGAGGCCCTTTTGTAGGATGTCCACATTGTTAGGAGTTTCAGTTATGGCTCCTAGTTTGCAGTAATCTGCAAACGTCATTAGCCAAAGACCTTCTGTGTTAGCCTGTACTTCAGAAAAGTAGATACCAAACAAGAGAGGACACAGGACTGCACCCTGTGGTACTCCACTTGTCTGAAGTCGGATTTGGAGTCTGCTGCTTTCACAGTGTGGGTTTTGTCAGTGAGCCAGTTGGCAACCCATCTTATGACATAGGGATTTATACCTAGTTTAGTGAGTTTATCTATAATTTCAGAGTGGAGGATGGTGTCAAAAGCCTTGGCAAGCTCTAGATAGGTTTTGTGAACCACCTTACACTCGTCTATGGCTTTGATGACTGCTTCAAAGAAGTCAGTTAGGTTTAAGAGACATGATCTGCCTCTTACAAACCCAAACTGGGTGGGGTCCAGAGTTTTGAGATTACCAATGTCTTTGTTTATAAGTTCCAAGATGAACATATGTTCCATGGCCTTGCAGATCAGGCTTGTTAGGTTAGTGGTGTGGTAGTTCTCGAGGTCCGTGGTGGCTCCCCCTTTGTGGAGTGGGATAACAGTTGCTGTGTGTCATTGAGTTGGCACAAAGCCTGAGGTGAGGCTATGACTGAACATGGTGCTTAGGTGGGATACCAGTTCATTCTGTAGTTTGTGTAGAAGAACGCAGCCTGAGATGTTGTCAGGTCCCATGGATGCTGTGTTCTTGGCTTTGGAGAGTGTGGTTTTTACCTGTGCAGCCATGATTACAGGAACTTTGCATTCTTCCAGTATAGAGATGGGCCCTTTAGGGGGTGAAAGGGGGGTAAAGTTAGCATTGAACCTATCTGCCAGGATGTTGGCAATATCATTTGGTTCTGTATATTTAGTGCCATTGTGCTGTAACTCGGAGCAGATCTGAGTGTTGCCATTTATATTCTTGACATAGCTATAAAATGCTTTGTGGTTGTCTTTAGAATCAGTGGCGATTTTGTTTTTGTAACTAGCTTTGGAGGATTTTATGAGGGATCTTAGCTTCTTACTGAGGCTGACCAGGGAGTTCTTCCAATCAGGGGATTTTACTCTTTTTTTGCATCAGTTTCTTTCTTCTGTTGTAGAGTTTGTTTATGGCAGGGGACCACCAGATTGGCTTCTTTTTTTGGAGGATAGCATCTTGGTTTTGTTTGGGATAGCACGATCCATGTACTCGTGTAAGTGCTTATAAAGTGTGTTTGTGCAGGATTCAGCAGTCGTACCTCTATTGTCTGTCTGCATGGGTGTCGTGAAGTTTGCCACTTCTGTCTTAAGAAGCGTGAAGTTGGCTTTGGAGAAATTTTTTACGGTGATTTCCCTAATAGGGGGTGGGGGCAGGATGTGGATGTCTAGGGTGATTAGCTTGTGGTTGGATTTGACCAATGAAGAATTGACCTCTGGTGTGGAACACCGGTCACCCATGTTGGCAATGACCAGGTCTAGGATATTGCTGCCCATGGTGGAGGTGTGGATAAGTTGATCCAAGGCGTTGGAACTTATGAATTCCAGAAAACGTTGAGCAAAAGAATTGGTACATGAGTAGTTTTCTCATTTAATGGTGGGGTAGTTGAAATCGCCCATTATTAGGGTGTCGTGTTGTACTCTAATATTTTCCAGTGTATCAAGAAATGAGGAGTGGGAATCCTTGGGTATGGTGGGGGATCTGTAGCAAATTACAATTTGAATTGCAATCTTGCCCAGAGTTAGTTGCACTTGGATAATCTCAGATGCATTATGCTGAGCAACTAGCCTGGAGGTGTGGATATCCTTAAATAAATATGGACACGCCTCCGCCTTTAGTGATTCAGTCCAGATTAGGTGGCCGAAAGGTGTGGCATGAATTATAGCCTGATAATGCAGGGGTGCTCTATGGAGTCTTGAACCAGGTCTATGTCACTGCACAGATGTTGATGTTCTCCATTTTAAGGAGTTCCTCGAGTGAATGCATTTTGAGCTTTAGACTTCTAGCATTGAGTAGCATTATCCTCAGATTTTGCTTGCATGTACCTGTTACGGTGGTGAATTTGTCATTTGAACCTTGCCTAAAAAAGGCACTCTGGGGGTGGTAAGAGCCTTAGCCAGTATCCGGAATCCCACGGGTGACAGGTGCAGGCCATCTCTGGCAAAGTATCATTGTCTGTCGATCATGTTATCCTAGGCAGACAGATACTGAATCCCTTTAGAATGACACCAGATGCTTAGCCAATTGTTGAAGTTAATCATTTTGTCTTTGTACTGTGGTATCATTCTGGGTGACGGCTGGATGCTACTCAGGGCTAGGGTCATACCTGCCTGGGCTACAAGATCAGAGAGCTCCTCCGTGTCTCTTTTCATGCAGTCCAGGGAGGTAGTTCTCAGGTCACTCAGGTCATTCACACCAACATGGACAATGACAGAGTCATATTTGTACTTGTTGTGGAGTGACCTGAGTCCGTGCATTATTTGGCAGATCCTGGCACCCTACAGACAGCTGACAGTAACTTTCTCCTTGTTTAGCCTGGTGAGTGGAACATCAGTGTGCCTGACTATAGAGTCATCTATGACTACAGTGTTCGGTACGTTGTTATGCCTTATGGGCTGTGGTTGAGTGGTACACTGAGTTTGTGGGCTATGTGTCATTTGGGTTGTGTTGGGGGGGTAGAGGTTGCTTGCGTTTCTGCTTTGGAGGTCTCCGTTGCTTGAGCAGATTTTTACTGACAGCCTCCACGAATGTAGGTGTATGTTTTGTGTTTCTATATGTCTGTTTTAGTGGTGTAGGTTTTTTTTTTTCAAAACAGGTTTATTGTTTTAACATATAAGAGAAATATCATAACAATTTTATACAAGTAATTTAAAATAGGTATTATTATAATATTCAACAAAACAACTAAAGTATTTACAAAGACATCCACTACAATCAGATCAATTAATTAAACTAAAATACCATGCTATTGAAATTAACATTTTTTAACAAATTTTGTAAATTATCCCATACAATATAATAAGATGTTTTTCTATTTATTCTTGTCCTAATTGTGTTTATTTCCATATGGCACACTATATTCATAACATTTTTAAATTCATTGAACGAAGGAGGTGTATCTGAAATCCAATTTCTAGTTATTATTTTCCTAGCCACTGCTAGAATAGACCATAACAAGGGAAGCTTAACCTTTTTTACACTTTGAGGTACAGGTGTGTTGAATAATATAAGAGATTTAGAAATAATGAAATTATCTGTAAAAGGAGCCTGCAAAAATTCATTAATTGACTTCCAGTATTCTTTCAATTTTATACAGTCATAAAACATATGAGCCCAGTCAGCATTAATTTTTACATTACATCTCTTACATAAATTATCTTTATTATTTATTTTATTCATCATCAAAGGTGTATAAAAAGATCTATGTAAAAATTTCCATGTATAAAGTCTCCAGACAATGGAAGACGTAGTTCTATAAGCAGATTCCAATATATATTGTTTATCTTGTTGATTTGGTGGGTCCCCATTAATAGAAGTGAAATAATTCCAGTATGAATCTACACTGTAAAAAGTTTCTTGTCTGATAATTTTATGTATGTATGAAAGTTTACCTTTATCAGAAACTTTATGTTGTAAATTTAATATCAAGTAATCAATCAGTGTTGGAATAGATTCTTTAACTGTTATAGACATTAGATCTATTTTATTAATGAGATGTTGTCTAAAGGTCTGAACCTCTAACCAGCAAGTTTCTCTTAGATCAAATTCTTGTTTTAAGAAATCTAGATTTTTAACTTTATTATCAGATATCAACTGATACCAGTACTTTAGATCATTATCTATAGCTAAATGAGTTCCTTCAGAAGTAGATGACAAAAGCATACCCTGAGTATACATTATAGGAATACAATAAAATTCCATTCCCTATACTTAGGGTGCATGAATATAAAGTTACGATAACTAATAATAATATTTAATGGGTAACAAACCATATGTTTAGGTGTAATAGGTGAAGTACAAAATTCCTTTAGTAACCATAACATGGAGTTATTTACAATCATATTTTTATGTGTTAAGGAGATTTTCATGAAGTGCATACTAATTAGCTCCCAATAATCTTTCCATTTTGTGACATATGACTGATCTATTAATAAAGTAATAACTTTTACAATAGAAGAGATAGTATATAAATTAAAGTCTGGAAAAGAAATACCCCTTGAGACCAGCTATTAGTATGTTTCTTTAATGCAATCCTAGGTCTATTAGGTGCCCATAGGAAATTTAACATTAGTGTATTCAGTTTCTTGATAATTATTTTTGTAGGTGGAAGTATTATTGATTGTATTAAGTATAAAATCTTGGGGAATATTATCATTTTAATAATTGTAAGTCTCTCCTCCATAGTAAAAAACATATTATTCCAGGTATTAAAAAGATTTTGTATATTAAGAAAACAGGTATTATAATTATTATATATAATAGATTTAATATCTTTAGATAGTATTATACCTAAATAAGTTATCTGACCTGAATTGGGTACATATTTAGTAAAATCACTAATGAGAATATTTTTTCGTGTATATATAGGTAGTATTTTAGTTTTTTCTTCATTGAATATTAAACCAGAAATACTTTTAAAATTCATCATGTTATCAAATAGAGACTGCATAGAAGAATTAGATCCTGCTGATGTAATTAGAACATCATCTGCAAAAAGTTGAATTTTGGATGTTGTATTTTCATCTATTTCAAAACCCTCTATGTCAGTACTGTTTCTGATCAAATTAGCCCAAGGCTCCATTACTAAAGTGAATAATAGTGGAGAAAGTGGACATCCTTGTTTTGTACCTTTAAGAATGGGTATTTTTTTGTGAAACATATGTTCCTACCTTAATATAAGCCAGCGTTCCTTTGTATAAATGCTCAATTAGATTTACAAATGCATCTGAGAAGTTTGTGCACTTCATTAAGGTAAACAGATAGCCCCAACTTACTGAATCAAATGCTGAACTTATATCAAGACTAATAAGTGTTAAATCTTTCTTTTTCCTATTTGCAAAATCTATTAATGTTAAAGTTCTTCTTATATTATCAAAAGTATTTCTATTTACAATGAAGCCTGTCTGATCTATATCTATAATGCCGGGAATGATTGTCTTCAATCTATCAGCAAAAATACTCATAAACATTTTATAATCAACATTAAGTAATGAGATGGGCCGATATGAAGAACATCTAGTTGGATCTTTATTAGGTTTTAAAATTGGTGAAATAAATGTATATTGCCAAGATGGGGGGGTTATTAACTCAGTTTGGGCCAAAATAAAAACCTTATGTATTAATGAATATGTACTTTTAGAAAGGATTTTATATATCTCTGGTATAATACCATCATTACCCGGTGCTTTGTTTGATTTAAGCTTATTTATTTGTGTAATAACTTCTGTATATGAAATACTCTTATCCAATAGTTTAATCTGTTGTTTATTAAGCTTTTTATTCATGCTTGTGGTTATAAACTCCTTTATTTTATCTTTAGGTTCCATGTTAATGTTATTATGGTTAATTTTGTGAAAGTGATTTCTAAATTCATCTAGTATTTCTGGTATACTAGAAACATTCTTCTTTTTCCTTAGAGAAAAGATTTCTTTGATATGGTTTTGTTTATTCAACCTTTTTGTTTTATTTTTAAGTCTATGTAAGTATTTGGGGCTTATTGAATAAGACTTTATGAGTTAAAATTTCTTTGTATTTCTCATTTAGTTTGTTTATTTCTTCAATAACTTTCTTGTCTATAATATTTTCTTTATTATTATGTTTATAAGAGTCTAATTTACTTTGAATATCTAACAATTCCTTATCCCAAGATTTCCTTTTATTATTATACCATCTGATACTTTGTCCATATAGATATGATTTTAAGGCATCCCAAACATAAACAATGGAGACTTCAGGAGTATTATTTATGTCTAAAAAATGTTTTACTTCTGAAAGTATATATTCTTCATAGTCTTTTAGTTGAGTTAAGTATGCTGGTATCCTTTTGATCTGAACATTATGAGTATTTTTTATCATGAATTCAAAACAATTGAATTATGATCAGATATAGGACATGAAATGATTTTGGAATTAATTAAATCTGTTACCATCTGGTTAGAAATAAAGACCCTATCTATTTTTGAATAAGTTTTGTATCTGTTAGAAAAAAAGGTGTATGGTAATGATTTTGAATCTATCTGATTATTAATATCATTCAAATGATAAGAATTAGCAAAATCCTTTAAATGTTTTGCATTAGATGTAATTCTTCTTTTCCCTATAGTGGTAGGATCACTTTCACGTAGTATACAATTAAAGTCACCAGCTAAAATAATATCTCCTATAGAGAATGATATGATCTTATCAAGATGATGTTTCACTGTATTAATACCAATTCCAGGTATCCAATATACATTAATTAAAGTGTATGTCTTCCCATTAATTTGTATTGTAACCATACAAAACATTCCTTTGTCATCCTGATAAGACTTAATGGTTTTAGGAATAGGCATACTTTTATTCCATAAAATAGCCACTCCTCTTTTTTTCTGAGTGTGCTCTGACCTAACCAATACTGTATATTTGTTTGTGGCTAGTTTATCAATATATTTTTTCAAGAGATGGGTTTCTTGCAGGAAGACTAAGTTGGCCTTATGTAAATTAATGTATCTTATTAGACTTGCCATTTTACATGGATTATTCAATCCATTAATGTTTAAAGAAATTCCTTTTAAAGATGTCATTTGGCATTTTTAAAACTTAAGAATCTTATGATCAAAATAACAAATAACAAGATAAGTAATGTTACAGCTCCTCCTTTAGGTGTACCTTTAAATATAGCTGTATTTATTGAATCTCTTATGGGATTTCGTATAGGATTCAGTTTTGTTTGTAGTGACAATGAATGTACAAAATATATTGTGGATGTCAAAACTATATACAAATAACAATGAACAAGTGAAAATAATGTAAGGATTAAACCTTGCATCCAGCCTGGAGTTATAAACTCCAACTTAGAGTAGTATTTACCACTCAAGTTAACCCCCTACCCTAAGCAGCAGTACCTCAGCTACCACCTTATCAATTTAATACTAGTTATATTTAACTGAGGTTAACAGTTTTCAATTCAATTATCTAGCAAGACAAGACTACACATTTGGTAAAACACCATCATATAAACTAAAATAAACCTTTTTTTTTTTTTTTTAAACTGTTCATACTACTATATACATCCATGTAATATAAAACACTTGTATTCAAATAGCATTCAAATAATCCTGATGTTAGAAATCAAGAGTAGAGAAAAATAAGTTCTAACATTCATTTAAATCAAAAAACTTTGGCTAATATGATTCAAACATTACATATATTAAGATGCATCTATTTTCTGTCATGAATATGCAATTAACAGCTTCCAAAAAAAACCTTGAATTGCTTGTATATGAGCATTTACTCAAACTCATTATTGTCAATAGAATAAAATATTGTATTCATAGAAATTGTTATAAATCATACTGCATAGTTATGCAGATTCTCAGAAACACTTATATACATATATATATATATATATATATATACACACACACACACACACACACACATATATATATATATATATATATATATACACACACACACACACACACACACACACACATATATATATATATATATATATATATACACACATACACACACACACACACACACACACACACACACATATATATATATATATATATATATATATATACATACACACACACACACACACACACATACACATATACATATATATATATATATATATATATATATATATACACATGCATACACATACACACACACACACACACACACACACACACACACACACACACACACACACATATATATATATCTGATCTCACTGAGTTGTGTCCTTGCCGAGCACTATCTTACTTGCTGTCCCTACAATAAATCTGTCTGCTTTATACAAAATAATGCACAGCAAACACATTTTAGTAACCAGATTTTACAACCATGCTATACTACTGCTTTAAAATATATCACATGACAATTTCTTCCAGAATAGAGTTATAAAATTATTTATGCTTGTCAATCAGATGAATTAAATGAGTTATAGTAATGTATATGTTTGGAACATAAGTATTTAACACAGATTATTAAGCTGCTGTTAAGTAGATTTTCAAAAACACTTGAATAAATGTTTCATTTTCTATGCCTTCTAAAATAAGACATTTACTTACTACAAGAAACTGTATCATTTAAACTCATTATAACTGACATATTGTATGAATTATAACATAGATATTTAAGTAATTATATAAAATAACTCACATTTAGATGTTAAAGAGTTCATTTTCCTTCACATAGTCACATTTGCATCATTTCTATTTCCTGGTAGAGTGACATTCCTGAATCTGTGATGTGTCAGTGTGATATCTAGGTCAAAGGTGAGACTAGCTGCTTTCAGCTTCTCTGTGAGAATTCTGAGAGTTGAAGCTTTTGAAGTAGCTCATGGACACTGTGCATGAGACAGCCCACATCCCAGATTGTCTCTCTTAACATTTTGGCTGGAAACTTATTAAAAACTAGCGACAAACATTCATTTAGCAGTGTAAATGCATCTAAACATGACAAAACCTTCACAATGTATTTTACAGGTTATTACAGCCTCTATGTAAGTGAAATTAAGCCCAAAATTATTAATAAGTAATAAAACTCAATATTTTTGTCCCAACTCAATTTTTATGCAAATCTTATTTACTGTGTCTATATGATCAAAAGCATTTCTATATATTAATAAAGAAAAGAACAAGAGAGTAGAAAGTAAAAGGGTGTAAGGCAGAAATAAAAAAAATGTAAGAGAAAGCTATAAGAAGTATATACAATGAAATATTACTTACTGTTTATATTAATAGAGTTAAAAATAAAACATATTATTTACTATTATTTAGTTCTAATTATTATTAGTTAAAGCATGACAGATTATTTACAAACAAGCATAAGCAGTATAATCAAGAAAGTATAATTAGGAATAGCATTTGAAGAACATATAAACTTTTTACAAGGAATAAATATGTTATTATTCTATTAATCATATTTTCATTACTCTTCTCTCCCTGCCCTCCCCACCCTTTACCCACTACATAATCTAAATAGAACGTCATTGTTTAAACAAAGAAAAGAAGAAAAGGAGAAGGAAAAAAAGATAAAGAAAAAAATGTATCAAATTACTGACCTTACTTCTCCTTTTCAGAAAGAGAAACAAGTTGAATCACAGCTTGCCATTAAATCTCCAGATATTTTGACTAGTTATGAAACAAAACATTTCTTTGCACACAGAGAATAACTTTGATTAAATCTTTTTCAAAATATTTGTGGCTTCTTGGAAATGCAGGAACTATATTTAAAAGATTAATAATGAAATAAAATGATGAAAAAAAAAACATAGAACAAATCATTTGTTTTTTAGTCTCTTCTTCTTCTCTGAAGTCTTCCACGAAGTTTCAGTTGCCAGTCTCTTTAATGAAGGACTAGCCCATTCCATTTCTTCTATTTTATCCAAAATCTTATTTTTTTTTGATAAACAGTAAAGCAGAGTCTAAGTCATCGAAAATTTTAGGACCATCAGGAAGGAAGATTTTAAGCTTGGCAGGAAACAGAAGGTATGTTTTAAACTGTGCTTTTTTAAGCTCCCTTATTAGTGGCAGAAAAACTTTTCTTTTAGCTATTAACATGGAAGAATAGTCATTGTCAAAACACACAGTTGTCTCATTAATCTTAACAGGAGCTTTAGCCCAAGCAGATTTAAGAACCATCTCTTTATCAAAAGATGATAGAAATCTAACTATAACTGATCTAGGATAGTTTTTGTTAGAGTTAGTATTAGCTATAGATCTATGTGCTCTTTCGATACCAAAAGAGAATGCTTCTGGTAAGTCTAAAGTTTTAGGGAGCCATGTTGTTAAAAAAGAAGTAATATTGTTACCATCAATATTTTCTGGCAGTCCAAAAATCCTAATGTTATTGCGCCTAGATCTATTTTCCAGGTCATTCAGCTTTGTTTGTAAATGTGTATTTTGTTTCAGCAGAAACTCAATGTTGATTTCCTCTTCTTGTATTCTATTTTCCATGTCATTCACAGCTTCTTCTATGCCTGTCATCTGGATCTTCTGTTGTTGCAGGTCTATATGTAACAAGTCTATTTGTTTTGTAGTTTTTTCTATGAAGGTGTCTATTTTAGTATCCATTTTATCCATCTTAGCAGTAAGTTGCTGGATTATAATTATCAGAGACTGAAGTTCTTTCTTGATGCTGGAGTCTTGAGAATTTGTCTTACTGGAACTCATTTCAGACTGATAAACTGACAGGAAAATTTCCAAAGTGATTTCTGACAGGAATATTGTTAAGATTTCCTTTCTTTTTTAGATATAGTTCAAGAACTATATAAAACAAACATATTTAGAAAGAAAATTACTTCAAAAATTAATTTTTTAAGTAATTAATTCCTGTCAGTGTAATGAAATTGGTGGAGCTGAAGAAATCTGCTGCTATCCTGTGTTCATCCTTGACCACACCCCCCGGTGGTGTAGGTTTTGAGGGACTATGTGATGAGTGTGATGTGGTGCAAGTGTCTACCTTCTCACGTAAACATATAAATGCAACTACATCTAGACCTTCTAAATCCATACAGATGTCTGACAATTAGGCAATTAAGCAACTGTTATAAATAAAAAAAACAAACAAACTAACAAAAAAAGCTAATATCTTTGGTACAAATAAAAGACTATAACATCCTAAAAACACTACATATCACTGATCAGTTCAATAATCCCATAAAAATTGAAATATCCTTTAAATGTCTAGGGATTTAGCTTGGTCAGTCCCAGAACTTTCAGAAACACATTGAAAACTCAGACCCAAGATCAACTACTTACTATTCTAGGGACATAAAATATCCTAATGTCTATCTTCCCCAGTCATAGCTGTCATTAGTAAATGAATCCTACTTGCCCAACTGAAATATGTTTTAACTCATTCTGCCACAGTCGCACATAAAAATACTGCACTATTTCAGTTATGCCACTTCATCACCACATCTCCACTTATGGAAGATCACTGTATTACCCTATGAAAGCCAAATGGCTATCAGTAGAAGGCAGATGAAGACTCCTCTTAAGCTCTCTACACTTCAAGTTACTTAACCAAGATACTACACCACAACTCATCATAAGTATGATTTCAACTACCTCAAACTGCAAATTCAAAAGCCATGTTAAAGCAGAACCTCCATGCCAAACACCCATCTCTAAACTTCCCAACACGGGCCACAGAATCTCAGTCCTAACCCCCTAAACTATGATAATCCCTACCCAAACATATAACTAAAATGGCAAAATTTTCTAACTTCCTATGACAACTTGAACAATTTCTGCAAGAGAAACTTAAATGTAACTGTAATAAGACATGTTATGTCACATTAATAAAATGTCCTAATACAGCTTATTACCTTTTGCAGTGAAACTTCTATAATCATTACACATTGTACAACAAATACCTTGTAAATATGCATACAATTCTTTAACCCCCAACTAATGCCTTCCATATTTACTTTCCTCCACTAACAGACTCCCATATACTTTTATGATGTTGCTTTGCTTGTTGTTCAATTTCTAGTGCTTAACTATTCAACTTGCTTCACCACTGACAATGCCACTGCTTTTTAATAAAATACATTGCTGCCATAATGACTTTATATGTAATAAGAACTCATTGCTGTACCACTGGATATCTTGCATTTGTATTGTATTTTCTGTTTGCATTGCCCTGTACCCTATTGTAATGTCCATTACCATCCAGGATGGGCCAGCAGTTGGTCATCCTTGATCAGTGCTCTACCCTACTAAATAAAGTGAGCAAGTACATAAACAAATGGACCCCCTTATTCTGATTTAAATTATGCTGAAATTCCAGTATTACCCATGTAGACAAGCTTGTGGTTAAACCATGAGATCAGCGTAAACTAAGTGCAATCAGTCTTCACCCACATTGTATGACCTGTTTCTACCTGTCATTCTCTTGTTCGACTCATAAATTGGAAGGCTCTCTGTAACTCGTTTCTTTCCATGAGGAACACTGGCTGCACAAGAAGTGCAACATTTTTTACTAAGAAGCCTTTCTGCCTCCTCCTTATTAAGGTGCATCTCCTGGAGGAACACGGAGGCAGAACTACCCTTACTTGCCTAACTTACTCATTGATGGAACTTCTAATAGGAGAGGAAAGTAGAAGTAAAGTAAAGATATCACTGTTAGAAGGGTATAGAAGAGGGAGCAGATCAACAAAAATGCTTAAAAAAGAAAGACATGATAAAAGCAATGCACAGAATCAGAGCAGCCCATGACATATTGTACACTATTGCAAATAATAAACTAAAGGTATCAGCACAGGCAGAAAAATATAGAAGACACACACATAAGTATAAAGGAAAAGTACAAAATAAGCAATTCCTTGACCCAAAATAGTTTTATAGAGAACTAAGAAAAAGCCAAAAGCAATACAAATACCATCAAAAAAGAAGAAATAGACGCACTTTGGAGAAATAGCTGAGAAGACCCTGTGGAACATAACAAAGATGTTAATGGATAGAAAAATTAAAAGAAACAGTAAGAAGTTCAAAGGTACAGGATATGAAATGGGATGAAATAATGGCCAGATACACTAAAACAAAATTAAGAAAAGCTGCTAATTGGAAAGCCCCAGGCCCAGATGCACTACCTAACTTCTGGCTAAAAATATTAACATGTTTACATGATGATTAAGCCCTGAGTAAGAACTATGTATATGGACATCTTTAACAACAGGAAAAAATGACACTCCTCCTTAAGAGTGAACCTACAAGCTGTTTTAAAAATTATAGACCAATAACTTGACTTTTGATGATGTACAAACTATATACCAGAATTGATGCTGACAGAGTTTATAGTCATTTAGAAGACAACTCAATTATGGCAATAGAACAAAAGGGTAATAAAAGAGAGATGTATGGAACAAAGGATCATTTGTTGTTAATTAAAGTCCTAACTGAGAATTGTAAAATGGGGAAGTATCTAAGTATGGCATGGACAGACTACAAAAAAGAATTTCACAGCATCTCACATTCATGGATAAAGAGGTGCTTACAGATGTTTAAGATACACCCTACATTCATCAATTACATCACAGTGACCATGAAACAGTGGCAAACCACTTTGCAGCTAAGCCATGATAAAGGACTAATTATTATCCTAGAGATAAAAATTCAAAGGGGGAATATTCCAGCATGACTCTTTGTCACCACTGCTCTTTTGTCTTGTGCTTAACCCATTAAACTGTCTAGTTAAAAGATTAGTTAATGGTTAAAAGTTGGCTAACAGAAAACAACAAAGTATAAAGACGTTTCATCTTATTTTATAGATGATTTAAAACTGTATAATTCAACATATGAGGAGCTGAAAGCACAACTGGATGTGGTCAAAATTCCTCACATGATATAAGAATGTCATTTGGTCTTGATAAATGTGTAAAACCACCCTTTAAAGCAGGAAAGTTTTAGCACAAAGAAAATATCAGTCTGGGACAGGAACGGGATATAAAGGGACATGAGTAGGAGGGAGTGTATAAATATTTGGGAATTGATGAAGGATCAACAATAAAACATAAACAAATGTGAACAAAACTTAGTAAGGAATATTTTAGAAGATTAAAAATAATACTAAAAACAGCCCTGACATTTAGGAACAAAGTCCAGTCTATAAACCAATTTGCTCTTCCTGTTCTAACTTACAGTTTTGGGGAGATTTTATGGCCCCAAAAGGTACTAGATCAGTTGGAAAGGACAACAAGAAAAATGCTTCATGCTTACCAAATGGTTTATAAAGATCAGTGTATACCAAGATTATATATTCTCCATTCTGAAGGAGGTATGGACCTTCTCGAAATTGATCATATGTATAGATCTGCAATCATAGGACTGCATTCATATCTGCTGACCTCATAAGATCCAACCATAGTGAAAGTTTAAATACATAAGGACGGCAAGTCTATGATGACTTCCCTGCTCAGTTTAGTAGAAACATATTGGTGACAAGCAGGAATGGAAATCAAACCAGAAGTAGACAAAAATCAGGCAGCAACTGAATGTGCCAAAAAACAAAAGAAAGAATATAAGATGAAAAATCAGATGAGAAGGCAAGAAATGTAGAAAAGGCAAAATATAGCTACAAATTCAGAAAATTCCTGGAACAACCTCATGTTGATCGGGATCTGATGGAGAAATGGTTAAACCTAAAGATGAAAGGTTAATATTGGCATCCCAGGATAGTGGACTAAATACATGTTGCTTTACAGAGTCCAATGAACATATGGGTGAAATAGACAAATGCAGGTTTTGTAAAACAGAACTGGAAACAGTCGCAAATCTCATTGCTCAATATGATACACCAACGGTAGAGGGCCTGTATACTGAAAAGCATAATAATATGGCAGGACTGCTGCATTGGGGATTATGCAAACAATATTGAAGTAGCTGAGAAGCATTGGAAACATAAGCCACAAAGCATCATAGAGAATGATGAAGTTTATATCACATGGGATCACTCATTAACAGTTAAATAAACTGATGTGATAAACCCAGATATAACAGTCCATGAAAAGAAGACAAAAGTAGCATTGATCAGTGAAACTGCTACATGCACTGAGTACAGTGTCTTACATACAGAAAGATACAAAGTCATAAAGTACCAGGATTTGCAGGCAATGTGGAAGGATACTCAGAAAGTTCCGATAGTAGTAGGTACAGTAAACACTCAGTTAACCAGAACTCAAGCATCCGGCACTCTCAAGCAACTTGCAAAAAAAAAAAAAAAAAAAAATCGAAGAAATGCAGTTCAATTTTCATATACTTTCTGTCCCCCCCCATAGAAATGTACCTTATGTTTTTAGAGTTTTAGAGATTTAAAAAGGAAGATATTAATAAATTCCCTCTCTCCCCAACCTGAGAACAAGTCAAACCAAACAAATAGCATGGGGGTACAGTAACAGTGAGGCATATTTTTAATAGTAACTCTCAAGCAACCAGAAACTACAGTTATCCATCATCTACCAATCCCCATGGGTGCTGGTTAACAGAGAGTTTACTGTATGATAGGTCTCATAAAAAAGAATTTACACTTGTATTTAGATATGCTCCTGAAACATGTAACTCCATATGTGTTGTACAAGGAGTCAATTATGGGCACATTGTGGGTGCTGCGAGGAGCACTTTTGGCTAACATCAATGATTAAAACAATACTAATTTCATGAACTTTAATCATGCTTTGACTTAAGAATGGGGTTCACTCAATTCATGGTACAAGAAAGCAAAAAGACGTGGAAAAAATAAAAGTGAGTAATCCCATTTATATAAAAGAAAGAACATATAGACTTCCCAACAATCAGGTTCCCTTCTCAGTTGTTGATATTCAGAAGAATTCAGACCAGTTTCTCTTTTGTGAGCTAACCACCCTTGTAAACATGGCACCTAGATACTTATCTCATATACGTCACTCTAAATTTAACTACAAAGATTTTTTTTTTACTGTTGCAACATGTGGCAGTTTCTGATTTAATACAGAACACTAGAATTACTAGGACGGTAACGTACTCTGTAAACAAAGAATGTTCATTCCTTTCAGTGAGAGAACACAGTTGCTTACCAATTTCAGTGACAAAATATCACACACAACAGGTTTCTGGAACTTACTGAGAGTGCAGTTTTTATTAAAAAAATTGCATGCAGGTAAAGAGCAGGCAAGGCCACATGATGAAAGAAGACTTCTAAAGTATAGATCTTGTTCCATCAAATATCATCTTTACATTAAAACAGCTTCTGTGTAGCCAGAACACTGCTGTAAAATGCAGAATTCAGCAGCCTGAACAGATTATGATACATGATTTTCAACATGGCCTTAGGTAGTAATGAAATGGATGTGGCATTTATGGCAATCAGGGAAGCGTCTGATCAGTCAGAGATTATGAAGATAGCAAAGGCAGACTTAAAGCAGACAAAAAAAAAAAGAAAATAAAAAAATGCAAGGCTAATAGTTTGTGCTGGTGCATATAGCTAATAAATTGAGAATTACTAGACTGCATAAAAATGTGAAAGGATTATTCTCACCAGGTTTTATTTGGAAACAATTTCAAACATGTGAGAGATGCAACCATATAGCCAAACTGGAGGCTAAGCTCTCTCAACTCAGTACTGGCATAACCAGTCAGGAGGAGAAGGAAACCACAATCACTACAATTCCAGTCTCACATAGACCTACCACGACAGCAAACCAAACACATAATCACAAAAAAACATACTCGGAGGCTCTAAATAAAGATCTGCCGAAGCAGCAGAGACCTCCAAAGCAGACACCCAAGCAGCCGCTACCCCAAAACAAAACACGTGCAACACATATCTCACAAAGCCAGTGTGCCAAACAGTCACAGCCCTTAAGACTAAACAACACACCTGATACACTTGTAATAGGTGACTCTATCGTCAGGCACACTGACGTCCCACTCACCAGGCTGAACAAGGAGAGGGTCACGGTGAGCAGCCTGTCGGGCGCTAGGATCCGCCACATAACACAAGCACTCAGGTCACTCCAAGGCAAGTACAAATATGACTCAGTCATTGTCCATGCTAGTGTGAATTACCTGAGACGTACCTCCCTGGACTACATGAAAAGAGACATAAAGGAGCTCTCTGAGCATGTAGCCCAGGCCGGTATGACCCTGACCTTGAGTAGCATCTTACCCTCACCAAGAATGATGCCACAATACGAAGACAAGATGATCAATTTCAACAATTGGCTTAAGTATGATATGCTCGACAAGCCACGATGCTTCGCTAGGGACGGCTTGCACCTGTCACCCCTGGGCTTTCGGATATTGGCAAAGGCTCTTGCTACCCCCATAGTGCCTTTTTTAGGCAAGGATCAAAAGACAAACCCACCTCCATAGGTATCACAAGGGATAAGAAACTAAGAGTAATGCTACTCAATGCCAGAAGTCTAAACCTCAAGATGCACGCACTCGAAACTCTCCTTAGCATGGAGAACATCGATATCTGTGCAGTAACAGAAACCTGGTTCAGGGCTCCTGAGAGCACACCAGCACTATCAGGTTATACCTCATACCATGCTTTTCAGCCCCAAAACTTGGACCGAACCACAAAAGGAGGGGGAGTATCGATATTCATCAAAGATACCCACACCTCCAGGTTGGTGGCAAAGCACAAGCATCAGAGACTATCCATGTGCAACTAACAGTGGGTAAAACTGCCTTCCAGTTTATAGCCTGCTACAGACCACCCTCCCAAACCCAGGAACCCCACTCGGCCTTCCTGAGAACACTGGAAAATATGAAGGTCTCTCCAAACACCATTATATTGGGCGACTTCAACTACCCAAACATAGACTGGGAGCATTACTCTAGCTCCAACACCCTAGCCCAAAGGTTCCTAGAATTTATAAACTCAAATGCTATGGAACAACTTGTTACCACTCCCACAAGAGGGGAAAACATACTGGACCTGATCATCACCAACATGGGGACTCTATGCTCCAGACCAGACGTGTATCCCTCACTGGTAAGATCAGACCAGAAACTAATCTCACTGGATATTCACATCCCGACCCCACCCCCTGCCCAGAAAACCACAGTGAAAAACTTCTCTAAAGCAAATTTCACACTCCTCAAAACTGAGGTGGAATCCTTAAAAGCCCCCGGGCCTGTGGAAAATACGGCCCAGACTGCAGAATCCTTTATAAACGCATTCTATGAACACCTTCAGGAATGCAATGCATGGATCATGCGATCCCAAATAAAACCAAGACCCAATCCTCCAAAGGCAGACGTCCTGTCTGGTGGACCCCAGCCATAAACAAACTATACAATAGAAGGAGGAAGCTACTAAATGATAGAGCAAAATCCCAAAAAGGGAAGGCATCACTGATCAGTATTAGCAAAAAACTACGGGCACACATAAAATTGTCTAAGGCCAGCTTCGAGAGAAAAATTGCACAGGACACTAAGGATAATCACAAGGCTTTCTTTAGTTATGTTAGGAACCTGGGTGGTAATTCCCAGATATGCTCAGAATTAGTCCAAAATGACAAAAAATACACCGAACCCACAGACATTGCCAACATCCTAGCTGACAGGTTCAGCACAAACTTCTCCCCCCCTCCCCACCAAAAGGTCAAATATCTATCCCAGCAGAGTGCTGCCTCCTGACATCTCAGATGCTCAGGTAAGAGCCGCCCTCTCCAAAGCAAAAAACACAGCATCAATGGGACCAGATGGTGTCCTGGGCTGCGTCCTACATGAACTCCAAGAAGAGCTAAACCCAAACATAAAACTACTGTTCAATCTCAGCCTTACTACAGGATATGTGCCCAAAGAGTGACGTACAGCAACAGTGGTCCCTCTCCATAAAGGTGGTGCCTCAACGGATGCTGGAAACTATCGCCCCATAAGCCTGACTAGCTTGGTCTGCAAAGCTATGGAAAGGATCATCATGGACCTCATAAATAAAGATATTGGGGACCTACAAACACTGGATCCTACCCAGTTTGGCTTTGTTAAGGGCAGATCCTGCCTCTTAAACCTGGTTGATTTCTTTGAAACAGTCACCAAGGCCATTGACGAGGGGAAGGTGGTCCACACAGCCTACCTGGACCTCGCAAAAGCCTTCGATACAATACCCCATTCGGGCATTATAGATAAGCTGACCAGCTTAAATATAAACCCCTATGTCACTAGATGGATTGCAAACTGGCTCAAGGACAGAACCCACATGGTTAGAATTGCTGGAGCCATGTCAGACTCCAAACCAGTTACAAGTGGTGTCCCACAAGGCTCAGTCCTGGGACCTCTCTTGTTCAGTATATATTTCTCGGAGGTACAGGCCAACATGGAAGGACTGTGGCTGACCAAGTTCGCAGATGACTGCAAACTGGGCGCCATAATTGACTCTATAGCCGACACAAGCATCCTCCAAAAGGGCCTCATAGAAACAGACAACTGGTGCCAGAGCCATGGCCTCAAGCTAAATGCCAAAAAGTGTATAGTCATTCCCTTTGGCAAAAACAAAGTGCCCACAAATTACCACATAAGTGGTAATCCATTAAGTACAGAAGAAGTAATTAGGGACCTGGGGACCCAAGTTGATAGCAATCTCTCATTTGACAACCACATGGCCAAAGTGGTTAGAAAAACATTTTATATAGCCCACCTAATCATGAAGGGATTCACATCTAGATCAGCGGAGGTCATCGTGCCTCTTTACTCATCCCTCATCAGGCCCATAATTGAGTACAATGCCCCTTTTGGGATGTACCTTACCAGACACCTGCAGCAACTGGAAAGACCCCAAAAGTACCTCACCAAGAGGATCAAAGGGCTCAAACAGATGCCATATGCTGCCCGGTTAAAGAAACTCCAGCTCTACTCAGTGGCATACCGCCTGTTCAGAGGCGATCTGTGCCTGACGTATAAAGCCATGTCCAACCCAGAATTAATGGACATGCTGCACCTCAGAAAATCCAAATCCCATCGAGCTACACGCTCGAGAGACTTGAACCTCAGCACTGAAATAAATAGGACATGCTGGAGGGACAGATTCATAACCCAGAGGCTCCCTTCAATCTGGAATAAAATCCCAGTCCAGGTTAGGCAGAGTCCCTCATTGACTCTCTTCAAGAGGAATCTTGATGAGTGGATGGGAGATCGTAGGTTTACCCCGGGTATCACTTCTGTGTCACTGTTAGACAGAGGCACAGTATACTAACCTCGAAAAAGAGCATAGCAAAATAAATTTAAAATGGGTGGCGAAAGCCAAACACATTCTGGCTAGGCTTATAAATGCCCTAGGGCAGATAGCCTAGTTTGAACCTATGAACCTAAAAGATGCTTTAGCAGTGTCAGTTACGCAACATGTATCATACCTGCCTTTGGTGCAGAAGGCTGTGGTTTCTTTCTATTTCCACACCAGGTAGCTTGTTTGCTGTCACTGCATAAAGGAGGTGCTGGACTCCTGACTGAGCTGTCCTTTGGATGAGGCATTAAACTGAAACCCCATCTGCCTGAGTTGGTGGGAGCTCAGGTGGACCTAAAAGATCCCACAGCACCTATCAAAGTCAGCCTCGACTAAATTTCCCCTAGTAGTATAAATACCATCCTGGGTCTCCTCTGAAAAGAGGTTACTAGCCTAGTGGGAATAACCTGGTCAACAAGGATAAATAAAGATACCAATTGCCCAAACACACAGAGATCTTGCCATATTAATCCTATTACAAGAAACATAACATGCCCAAGACAATTTATAACTAAGTGTCTAGAGTTTAGAACAAGGGAAATGAGGGAGACAATGTCGCCAAAAAGCAAAGAACTTGGGCATACTGTGAAAATCTCCCAGGAGTACACCTGCAAAACTGAGAGGTCTAAGGCATTTCTTTCTACCCCAAGTTGCTGCAGCACAGATGTTATCCAGTGGTAATCTAGCTTGAAAAACTGCAAAGGTGGCTATTGACATTGTGGAATGAGTTTTAAAGGTACTTGGGAGTGGTCTATTTTTTTTAATTATAGATGTAAGATATACATAGAGTGAGACATTTAGATAGAGTAGCTTTTGTGGCTGGTTGACTTTTTTTAATGTCAGAGTAAGAGACAAAAAGCTGATCTGATTTTCTAAATTCAGAAGTTCTATGTAGGTAGGCATGTAACTGCCTGTGAACATCTAGGAGATGTAAATACTCTCCTTTATTTTGGAAGTTAAGAAAGAACACTGGCAGCTGTATAGACTGGTTGAGGTTACTTTTCGACACAACTTTAGGTAGAAAAGAAGTATTTGTGTCTAAAGAAACTCTGTTCTTTTGAAAAATTAAATACGGGTGTTTGGCTGATAAAGCTTGTAATTCAGAAACTCATCTGGAAGACATAATAGCCATTAAAAAGAGTGTTTTCCTGGAGAGATATTTTACATCATATGTTGCAGATGATTTAAAAGGATGACAAGTGATACTAGACAAGATGAAATTGAGATCACAGGGAGGTGTTGGATTCTTATATGGTGGTCTTATCATTGTAGTGCCTTCAAGAAAGCTTTACAAAGTCTATGTGACATGATTCCAGAACCATTTTGTCCTATGTGTAAATTGGAAATTGCTGCCAAAAATTCTAGTATAGAATGTATGGGTGCAGAAAAAGGGTCTATCTGATTACTGTTAGCCCATTTAACAAACGTCTGCCATTTACTATTGTACAATTTTTGTGTGGAGGCTTTATGAGAAGATAAGAAGATGTGTTTGACTGGTGAGGAAAGTAGGGGAAATCTGGTGATCAGGGAAGTAGAGCAGCCAAGCTGTTACTTTGAAATTGTCCAGATAGAAGTGAACCATTCCTGACAGCTGGGTCAGGAGGTCTGCAACAGGGTCCAGAATCCATGGTTCATCCTGAAGATGAGGCTGTAGAAAGGGCAACCAGATGTGATGAGGTCAATAGTGGGCAATCAGGATTATTTTTGTATCCAACCAGTTGGATTTCTACAAAATCCTGGGAATTAAAGGTACAGAAGGAAAGGCATAAAGAAGTCCTCGAGGCCAATCGTGCACAAGTGCATCCCTTGGTGACTCCCCCCTAGGAGGGATTAGGGCAAAGTGGTGCTGCGGTAGCGTTGTCACCTCACAGCAAGACGTTGTCCCATTCGATTCTCAGCTAGAGTCTTCTGTGGAGACATGCGTGAATGGGCGTACCTTCATTGAAGGTTGTGCATTAGGGCTGGCAACTCAGCACGTAAAAATCAACTGCCACTCATTAGCAGACCGGAGTTCCGCTGTGGCGACCCCTAACTGGGAAAAGCCGAAAGACACAACAAGTCGCTGCATTTGGCATTGGTGGGTGATGCAAAGAGATCACAGCGAGGCTGACCCCATTTTTGGAAGATCTGTTCCATAATCTTCTGATTGAGGAACTACTCATGTGGCTATAGTATGGCCCTGGTCAATTTGGCTGCAATCACACTGGATTTCCCCAGGATGTGCATTGCTATCAGAAAGCGGTTGGAAGCTGTTGTCTATTGCCAGATCCTTAGGGCCTCTTGACAAATGGGGTAAGATCTGCCCCCCCCCCTCATTTGCTTATGTACCAGACTATGGCTACATTGTCTGTCTGAATTGCTATCGTTCCTAGAGGGAGAATGTCCTGAAATGCTTGCAATACCAAAAGCACCACCCTCATCTCCAGGATATTTATGTGTAAATGTATGAACCTCGTGTTCCTGCCAAATGCCTTGGACTGTCTTTTGCAAATAATGTACCCCCCCCCCCCCATCTAGGAAGTGTCTGTGGTCACTATGGCCTGGGGTTGAGAAGGTATGAAGTGACACCCTTGAGATGCTAATGGGGATAGCTGCAGCCATTTTCCTCAGGGCATGAAGAAACAGTTTTGCAGAGACTCATGTCTTCCTGATTAACAAATGTGCATAAAGGTGGAGATTGTTTAGATCTTGTGGCAACCTTGCTAACAGTGTAGTAGTGTTTAACTCTGCTCCTATAAAGATTAAACTTTGACATGGCTTTAGAGCAGATTTTTCATAGTTTATGGTAATACCTAGGGAGGAACAAAGTTGAAGGGTGTTGTCCTTGGTTTGTATGCCTGGTCAGGGCAGTGATGAGCCAATCATCCAAATATGGAAACACATGGACTCCTCTGTCTCTCAGATGAGCTGCTACCACAGCCATGTACTTGGTGAACACTCTGGGGGCTGTAGTGAGACCAAAGGGCAGGACTCAAAACTAGAAATGACTGGCTTCTTGCCTGAAGTGCAGGTACCTTCTTGATCACCTTTCCATTTTGATGTGGTAGTAGGCATCCTGAAGGTCTATTGAGCACATCCAGTTGACTTTTCCTAGGAATGGAAGAATTGACTACAGTGTTACCATCTGGAACTTGGTCTTTTTTACAGACTTGTTTAGGTTGCTAAGGTCCAAAATGGGTCTCTAGTCCCCTGTTTTCTTTGAAACTAAAAAGATTCTTGAGTAAGTTCCCAATCCCCTCTGGTCTGCAGGGAGATCTTCGATGACTCTTTTTCTTAGCAACTTTTGGATTTCTAATGTTGCTTGTTGATTCCAACTGGGTGGAGCATCTGGAAGAGTCTTTTTTTCGAGAATGGGGAAGGACAGGGGAATGATATATCCTCTGGATATTATGTCCTGCTCCCATTTGTCATTTGTTATCTTTTGCCAGGTTTTGAGGTGCATAGACAACCAACCCCTGATTGCCTCCAGAGGTGAGCAATCGGGGGCTGCTTCAGGAGTGCTGAAAGCATCTGCAAATGAAAGCTTCTCTACAGGCCTGATTCTGTGAGCCTCCCCAGCTGTGAAGGCAGCGTCTTCCATTATTGCTCCCCCCTCTGCCTCTAGGGGAACTTTCACCTTGTGTGTCCTGGAAAGACCTTTGTGATTTTCTGAACCACATTTTCCCACTACCTCTCTGACCTTTGGAAAGGGTCTAGTACGTGGCATGGAAAAATGTACTCCAATGGCAGATAAGTTCTTGCCTTCCTGTTCACACTTGGCAAGTATCTTTTTAACCTTGGGCCAGAAAAGAGAGGAGCCATCAAAAGTGGCATTAACGATGGGAAACTTGAAAGGCTCCACAAAATCGCAAAGGTGTAAAGACTGAATTTAGGGTAGTGAGCCGAGTATTGAATTTGTCTGCTACCGCTTCAGCTACAGCTCCTTGAAGGGAGTCTTGAGAGTTCCTTTAACGGGTCCCCTCTGCAACCTGTTGAAGTGAGTAAGATAATTCAGTGACCGTAAGGCAAAGGTTGCTGAGGAAAAGATGTGCTTCCCATACCTAGTCCTGGAATCCTTATTCACAGGATGGATAGAGGAGGTGGTCTCGGAGAGTTCCTTTTTGGTAGCCACTGCCATGACCATGGCATCAACTGCTACACATTTTGTCAAAAAAAATTTAATCTTAAGGGCAGTAATATATTTATTTGGCTTCCTCAGAGTAGGTTCGATGATGTCTGGGGTCTCCCAAGCCTTCCAAGAAACTAACTCCACAAGCTCTTTGAAAGGAGGGCTACTCAAGAGGTTGAAGGGTGAGACCCAAAGGCCATCAGGTAGACCGAATCCTCGGCAGAAGGGGAGGTGGACTGCATGTCACCTTTCTGTTTTAAAATTTCCAGGATATCTTCACGACATCTTCAGAAGGTGACAGTGGGAACTCTTCTGCTTCACTGAGGTCGGTATCAGATGTGATGGATTCCTCTGGGGAGTCAAGATGCTTCTTATTGCATGTCCTTTTCCAAGGGACCTCCTCAGTGGGATATTCTCAGGAGGTTTCAGAAGAAGCATGTGTCCCCTGCTTGACATCTTGAGGCCTAGGGACTCTGTGAACCTTTTGAGAAGATAGGTGAGAAGACAAGACACCTGGACTGAACTTGGAGGAAGATCCAAAGGAGACTGTGTCTCAGAGTGACAAGTAGTCAGAACCCTACTCATAACTACCAAAGCAGTCGCTCCTGGTCTGAAGAACTCCCCAGATCTGACCAAAAAGCTGTCAGAACCAATGGAGCCTTCAGAGCAGAAGACAGAAGCTCCAAAGCTGAGGTAGGAGCTGAACTCACACACACTGAGGCCTCCAGAGGCAGGGTCAGATCCGGCGAGATCTGAACTGGCTCCACAGACCCGACGGGGGAGTGTCAGCTCCCAGAGGACTCCTGCTCCAACTGGGTGGAAACACTTGGGGCAGATTCTGGATCTGAGGAAATTATGGGCTTTGGACCCAATACAGACACAAGCTGGATGTTGGAATCTTCGGGCTCTGAAGCAAATGGATGGATCGGAGGAGGAGCAAGTGCCAGGGGGGAGGCTGGATCTGACCCAACTCCTTTAGGCTTGGATACAATAATAGTTTGGTCAGGGCTGGTGTCCTTATAAGTCTCTCCACCACTCTGTCCACATCTTCGTTGGACAGACTTCTGGTAGACCAAGTAGAGAGGTAGGTGATGTAGATCTTGCTAGAAAAGGGGATGGTAGCTGAGAGTGGACTGGTTCCAGGGAAAGTGATCAGTTCCTGTATGTGCACTCAGGGGGTAAGGTCAACTTCAGAGCCGAGGGCTCTTGTTTGCCTGAAGAAGCCTTGGATCCGAGTTTGGTTGTCTGCTCCAATATTACCTTTGGAGCTGACAGCTTGGGAACCTTTTGCTTCAGCTCCAAAGAAGATCTAGAACCTGAAGAAGCTCATTTTTGTGGTTTAGCTGGAGGACACAACTCTGGCAATATAGGCTCTGAAAAAGGGGTGTTAATCAGACCCTTTAGAATTAACTTATTCTTTTGCTCCATTAATGCCCTGTGGTTAAAGCTGTGACAGATGGAACACGATTTCTGTAAATGAAGTGGCCCCAAGATATAAACACACACAGGTGTGTGAGTTGCTAAGGGGCATCGTTTCCCACATTTTTCACATCATTTCTTGAAGCCAAGAGGCTTCCCTTCCTGGTTTGGAGACATACTAACGGAACAGGTAAGTAAATGTCCACATCACTGTATAAACAACACACCAAAAAAAAAAAAAAAAAAAAAAAAAAAAAAAAAAAACAATGGAGAAGGAGTGAGGGAATGGCTACTGCTGAAGTCATTACTTGAACAGTGTTAGAAAAATATGTAATAATAATATGCATGCTTAGTGCATTTAGTGCATTCGAGATTTAAAAGGGTTAATACATTTATTCTGTTCACACTTCATGAATCTGCACAGCCATTAGAAACTTAACAAGAAGCATTCTATTTTCTGCTGTCAGCAAATAATAAAAAGCAATTCATTTCTGCTAATGTCATGAAAATTAACAAAGGGATATTGATTTCTGCTTATGCCATGAGAAAACATGCAGCTGTTAGAAGATATTGATAAAGAGAACAATAGATGCTTGAAAGTCTAAACCGTAGTCAGCATTACTTGTACTAAAGCTGGAAATGTACCTTGAATCTAGGTAAAATGTAACACATGTATTAGAACAGTACAATGAAAGAACTGAAATGCTGAAATGGACTGACATAAACCCAAGGCCAGGTTGTTTTTCTCAAAATGTTTTGCAGAATGACAGATATTTTAACTTGGTCAGCAATAAGTCTAACAATATTTTCTGTAGTATATACAGAAAGCTCGTCAGCAATAGAATGTAACATTTTCTATGTGACAGGAAGAGAACTGTATAAGTATAACCTACTAATCGTTAATTATCCAGACAAACCCTGTGCATACATGCTTTGTCTCCTTGCTGCAAGTAATAAAGGGTGCCTTGCTTGAACCTAACATGAATTGGTCTTTGAAGTTTTTTCCTTTGACAGATTGGTCCTTCGGACCAGAACCCTCTCTTCACCTCGGATCAGATGGGCCAGGTGGTTGAAACCATACGGGGAAGAAACCAAATCGGTTCTTCTTATCTGAAAAGTCCTCCGACTAAATTGTCATTCAAAAGAGGCCAACCACTTTCTGATCTGCGACTGAAGGACGGGTCTCCACGAATTGGTGATCAATCACGCAGGCTCAGGTAAGGTGAATCTACTTTTTTCTGTTTTCTGTTTTAGATCAGGGACTAGATGTGTATTGTTTTTGTTAGACTGTATTTTTCTTACAAGTCAGGGACAAAAAAGATTACTGTCTTGTCATAGATCAGGAGAAACAGAATAAGTAGATAGTAATTCTGAAGAGAATATAACAAAATCCGTGGTACCATGTTAAAAAATAAGAGAAGTTACGTAACGATAAAAGGGTAGAACAAAATGGGTAATAATTGCACAAAAAGACCACAAAATCCGCCGTTAACAGAAGACACAAAATACATGCAGTCGCAGTGCACCGACAATATTAAATATTATTCAAAATGGGTTAATAAGTACGAATTCGATGGAAAATTAGAAAAATCCTCGCTTATCAAACTTGTCAAACAGCTCAAAACAGATTCCAAAGGTCGGGTAAAAAAGCAACATAAATTAGGAATTCCTCAGGCACATAGGTGGATTGAGGAAGTAAACCGTAGGGAACAAAAGAACAAGAATTCAAAAGCAATGTTTTTAGATAAGGAGGATAATAACTTTGTAATAGCATCAGCACCTCCGCCTCCCTTACCTGAATATGAAGCAAGTGAACAGGTTAGTCCACCCCCACGATATCCTGCGGTCACTGAAGAAAGAGGCATTATGAAAATAAAACCGTATATTAGAGATCCCATTGAGACCAGGTCTCGAACAAAGGCAGGTAACTCAAATGAAGACATCGAGTTATGGCAAATGGTTAAGAATTCACGGTCTATAAGTGAAGGAGAAGAAATATGTCCACTTATAGAAGTACCCAACCCTCAGGCAGGTCAGGACAATCAGGACCCAACTATTTTGGTGTATAGACCTTGGACTCCGGAGGATATCCGGAAAGCCACTGAGGAAATTCCCCATCCAAAAGTTAATTTTAGAAAATTCTCTGAAAATTTACAAGGAATGAGGCTAAGTTATAACTTAAATGGAGAAGAGGTAGAAAAGGTAGTTAGACAAATAGTAGGGCCAGATTGATATATGATTTGTGGGAACTGGAATCCCCGTGACGCTGCACATAGACCCCTCCCACATAGCAGTGCAGAATTAATCACCAGAGTAAAAGGTCTGACAGACCGCATCTCTGAAAAATGGAAACCTAGGGTAGACTGGACTTGCATTAATCAATGCATCCAACAAGAAGGTGAAACTATTGACTGGTATTATGCCAGACTATTAGAGTGTTTTAATAACCACTGTGGAATGCAGGTTCCTGAAGATCAAACACAAGATTCCCCATATGAACTGCAGTTAAAGAATGCATTTTTAATGGGCAGTATTGCACCTTTAAGCAGTTTTATTACAAAACACATGGTAGATCATCGTACAAGCAGGTTACAATCATTGCTTGAATATGCTAGGCATGCCGAAAGGCATTTTAATAGCAAAAAGAAAAAGAAAGCTCAAGTATTTTCTGTAGAAGATGGAGCAGAAGTTTACATAGTACAGTCCGGGAAAAAGGGCAAGAAAAATGCACAGGGAAACAAACAATCTGATCAGCGATCAGAGGACTTTGAAGGGCGAAAGAAAAGGGGAGAATGTTTTAAATGCGGTAAAAAGGGACATTTGGCAAGGGATTGCAAGAAAAATAAGAAGGCAACAACGGAAGACAAGGAGGGTGAGGACTGACTATATGGTAGTCAGGAATCACTAGAAGGGGCTAGCGAAGAAGGGACAAATGAGAATGTGATAGAGGGAGTAGAGGAAGTGCAGGAAGTTAGTGACAATGAAGAAGATGAAATATTAGACCTAACTTTATTGAGCTTGGAGCTCTATTTAGCAGTCACAAAACCAGAAGTTACACTCTTGGTAGAAGGGAGGGAAGTCAAATTCTTGTGTGACTCAGGGGCATCACGAACCCTGATACATCCCTCCAAACTGCCAGAAAACACAGAGACACCTGATTACATACTGGTTAAAGCAGCTAATGGACAGCTGTATCGGGAGCCTCTCTCCTGTGACATTGCAATAACTGATCCAGTTTCAGGATTGACACAAAAAAGCAAAATTGTTGTTTCTGCAAAATGCCCAGTAAACCTCTTGGGCAGAGACCTCATGCAGCTATTTGGTATAGCAGTAGTCCCAACCATGCAGGGTATGGAAGCACAGCGACAAATTGATACCTTTGCAGTGCAATCGGAGGGTGAAATGTTTTAATGGTACAGCCAGGACTTGGTTACAACTGGTCCAGGGACTGTAAATGAAGAGTTAATGAATGTAGCCGTCAGCAAGTTCCCCTCCCTTGACATTGATAAGCAACACCTGTTGCACTGTACCCTGTATTATTGTAATACACCAGGACCTGATAAGGAATATGAGCAAGAATTGTTTAAGAATCATACAAACAGATTGATATTGCATAACCTGTACTGGGACACAGAAGGGAACAGTGTTGCCAGCTGTTCATTGCCCCAGGAGTTCTTTGCACTTTATAAATCTAATCGATTACCACATGTTAGCTTAACCAAAAACAGAAATATAGAATGGGCAGACCTAGGAGAAAAGGTCACGAGATGGGAGAAACAGACAGAGCTAGAACTGTCAGAACAGGGAATACAAATACAGAAGTTGAACTGGATAACTCAGACCAACCCAGCTGTGCACTTACAGTCTGGTGAGGGCAGCTGATTGACACTCCTGTTAAAAGAGGAAGAAAACGCCTTACAAAATATACCAGAGACTCTCTGGTCAACAGGAAAGTCAGATGTAGTCCTTATTTGTACAGCAGGACCAGTTACTATCACACCAAAGTCAGCATTTAGACCACAAAAAAGACAGTATCCCTTAAGAAAAGATGCAGAGGCAGGGACAAAGCCAATTATAGCAGCCTTACTTAAAGGAGGGATACTAGTAGAATCTCCCGATTCACCATGTAACACACCCTTGTTTCCAGTCAAAAATACAAGCTGTAAATGATGCAGTAATACCAAGGGCACCCACGGTGCTAGACCCACACACCCTGTTGAATGATTTAAAACCTCAACAGAAGTATTTTTCTGTGGTAGACATCAGCAATGCGTTCTTTTCGATACCAATACACCCTGACAGCCAGTACTGGTTTGCATTCACATTTCAGGGGAAAAGGTATACATACACGCGACTACCACAGGGATATTGTGAAAGTCCAATGATATTCTCACAAGAAATGGCAAGCAACTTGGCGGGATTCACCCCACCAAGAGGCAGTCAGATTTTACTTTATGTTGATGACATCTTGCTGGCAGCCCCCACCCAGCAGGATTGTAGAGAAGACACCATAGCACTTCTACAATGTTTAGCTGCTGAAGGACATAAGGTAAATAAAAGTAAACTGCAGCTTTGGAAAAAATAAATTAAATACCTGGGATATGTAATATCCAAAGAAGGCAGAACATTAGATGAGGACAGAAAGGTAGCAATTTTGCAAGCACCAAAACCCACTACCAAGAAGGAAATTATGTCCTTCCTGGGTACAACTAATTTTTGCCGGAGCTGGATTCCAAACTATGCTTTGGAATCTGCACCTCTGACTGACCTTATATATGAGAAGCCAATGGCAGCACAAGATTTATTACAATGGACGCCAGAAGCAGAATCTGCTTTCTGCAAACTGAAGCAGTTAATAGTATCCTCATTAGTTCTGGGATTACCAAACTACCATAAACGTTTTTTCCAAACTGTAGATTGTAAGCAAGGTTACATGACGTCAGTATTAACACAGCAGCATGGGGATAAGCAACGCCCCATTGCTTACTATTCATCACAATTAGACCCAGTGGCATGATCCTTACCTCACTGTGTACAAGCAGTAGTTGCAGCTGCAATGGCAGTACAGGCTTCAGCCTCAGTAGTCTTATTCCATCCTCTCACTTTGAGAGTACCTCATGCAGTTGCGATTATTTTACTACAAGAAAAGGTGGCATATCTTTCCCCTGCTAGGCATCTTTCCTGTATGACTATATTGCTGAGCCAACCTCATATGACAATTGAGCGATGCACAACTTTGAATCCTTCTACTCTGCTCCCAACCCCTGCAGATGGCACACCGCACTGCTGCTTGCAGGTAATTGAGCAAAAGACACTCACAGATGTCCCCTTGGATGATGCCAAGGTGACATACTACGTAGGCGGCTCATGCAAAAGGGGTCCTGCAGGACAGAACCTAGTAGGATATGCAGTAGTTTCTGATACTGAAATTATAGAAGCAAAACCTTTACCACACAACTTATCTGCACAGGCAGCAGAATTGATTGCCTTGACACGGGCATGTACCTTAGCAAAGGGTAAATGTTTAAACATTTTTACTGACAGCCAGTACGCTTTTTCTACTCTACATGTTTTTGTGCAACAGTGGAAAAAATGGGGAATGATAACATCTACTGGCAAACCTATCAATCATGCACAGTTTATTTTAGATCTTTTAGAATCTATTCAGTTACCTCAGAAAGTAGCCATCTGTAAATGCACAGCTCACACCAAGCAACAAGATAGGATTTCAAAAGGTAATGTGAGAGCTGATACAGCTGCAAAACAAGCAGTCACAGAAGTATTTCTTTTAAATGAGGACTTACAACATTCTGAGATTTTAGACTTAGAAATGTTAAAAACAATGCAGACACTCACTACGCAAGCTGAAAAACAATGATGGGTAAAACGAGGAGCAATTCTTGAAAAGGGGCTGTACATCTCTAGAGAAGGGAAACCGATACTACCATCTAATTTGTTTAAATATGCAGCTTTGTTGAGCCATGGGCAGTGTCCTGTCTCAACAGGGGGGATGGTACAGTTGGTGAACCAGGTGTTCACAACATATGGATTTACAAACTACTCTAAAAAATTTTGTTTGACGTGTCAGATTTGTAACAAACATCATGCACAAGGGGCGTTAAAGCCCAAGCAAGGGAGTTTCCCTACACCACCATATCCATTTCACACTATCTGTATGGATTTCATAGAACTGAACAAATGTGAAAGTAAGAAGTATTGTCTTGTCATTGTAGATATGTTTTCCAGATGGGTGGAAGCCTTTCCAACCAAAAATCCAGATGCAGCCACGGTGATAAAAGTACTTGTCAAAGAAATCATCCCTAGATTCGGCATTCCGGAAAGGATCTACAGTGACAATGGTACACACTTTGTAAACCAAACCATACAGCAGTTAAGTAAGCATTTTGGTATTTCTTTAAAAAATCATTGTGCATATCATCCACAATTTGCAGGGCTAGTTTAAAGGCATAATGGTATATTAAAAAATAAATTGAGAAAACTGATAGCTGAGACAGGGAAAAATTGGATATACTGTTTACCCCTGGCACTGTTGAGCATGAGAACTATCCCTACAGCAAAAGGATTGACTCCTTTTGAAAAGTTATTTGGAAGGGCTTACTATACACCCCAGTGGAAACTTCTCATGTCATCAGACCAGGAAGCTGATTTTACACTAGCTGAATATATGAAGAAAGTCATGAATTCTAAACATTTGTTGCAGTCAAATTCTGTTTCAGACAGAAAGCAAACCGAGACATCAGAAGTGGCAGTGACACCAGGGGACTGGGTGTGGATAAAATTTATCAAGAAGAAGAATTGGTCATCGCCAAGGTGGGAAGGTCCCTACCAGGTGCTTCTTTCGACACCCACTGCAGTCAAGATAGCAGAGCGAGCTTCGTGGATCCACCAGATGCACTGCAAACTAGTTAAGAACTTTGAACTGGACAAAAATCTTGCCTCTCCATCAGGGCCCTCAGCACAAAGTCTGGCTACAAAGGAGGGTCAGATCAATAGGACTGATCCGTCTCAACCCCAGTGAAGAAACCATCAGTGCTGAAGGTCCTATTAGGGCAGAGAGTAAGAACACGTGTCTGAAATAAAGATGACAGAATCCAGTAAGATCCAAATGTGCCTAGGAAAAAACAGGAATGCAGAACAACCGTTTCCTCAGAAGTATTGCATAACCATCCTGTTGACTGTACTAGTGAAAATAATCTTTTTGTTGTGGCCATTCCTTTTCACAGCCACACAAACTGGACTAAACAAGCGTGCAGAGTTGTAAGCAGAGTGGCACCTAAACTTCAACACTTACCAAGCAATCAAATATGTGTATGCTGAGACCTCCAATGTTTCGAATTGCTGGATTTGCACAGCTTTGCCAACAGCATACGGGGGGTTATTGTTAACTACAGTCCCCCTAGGAGCCATGAAGACCTGGGAAAACTTAGTCTATGATACATCAGATGTCACATCACAAGATAAAGTAGCATTGCACTTGTCTGTTCGACAGAAGGGGACTGTGTGTTTTTACAAAAATTATACAGTTCAGGTGGGTTGGAGCAATTGCAATGTGACTGTTCCTTATAGATGCTGCAATAAGACTGATAACACAGGATCCTATTGCAACATGAGCTATGATTCATTTGTTGAACTGATGCATAGGACAACTGATGAAGTAAAACATAATGCTGACCTTTACAAGCAATTGTCAATGATAGACAAAAAAATGTTTCATCCAGAGCCAGGACATAGTAAAGTTGCTACCAAAGTATTAGACTGTTATTTTGTATGTGGTAGGAAAGCATACAAGTGGTTACCTGAGAATTGGTCCGGCAGTTGTTATTTGGGGTACCTGGTTCCGGCCATACGACACACAGCAGTTTTACCTCAAGGGAAAATTCGAAATGTTCAACGAGAAATCAAGAAGCCTGTCAATCCAGTGGGGCAAATCAATGTGGGCTGGAAAAACCATCATGCTGTGGGCTTACGGAAAAATGGACTGTCACATATGGACTTGAGTGATACTGTTATCTTGTGGGCAGGTGTACTGCCAGCATATGGAGCAACGAAATCAATCTGGGAACTGAGAAAATTGTCTATACTTCTCAAAATAATGAGCAATGCAACCTTTTCTGCCCTAGAGTTGGTGACTGATGAACTGACTACCATGAGAACTGTAGTGCTTCAAAACCGCATGGCTCTCGACTTCACCCTAGCGGTGAGAGGAGGTACGTGCGCTTTAATCCAGGAGGAGTGCTGTTCGTATATTCCTGACCATAAACACGAGATAGACAATCATCTTGAGGTAAATCAGCAGGTTTCAGCCATGACCAAACCAGGACCAAATCCATTGATGGACTTTTTCCAGAGATTGTTTGGGGGGGGTGGGGCAGTATCCTGATGAACATCCTGATTGCCATCTGTGTAGGAATTATCCTACTGGTGGTATGTGTGTGCTGCTGCATCCCCTGCATAAAAAGACTGATTAAAGACTTTATAGACATGTCAGTTTCAGAAACCTTATACCAAGGTGCTGAACTTGAAGAATTGCTGAAAAACTGAAAATGCTTTCATAAGTTTAAACTGAATGACTCTCTTAACTGCAAATCCTCAGTAGGAAGAGGTTAGGGGAAGAAAAACTGTTTATGCTTATCTTGAAAGTAGAATAAAAGTATTAAAAGGGGGGGAAATGTTAGAAAAATATGTAATAGTAATATGCATGCTTAGTGCATTTAGTGCATTCGAGATTTAAAAGGGTTAATACATTTATTCTGTTCACACTGCATGAATCTGCACAGCCATTAGAAACTTAACAAGAAGCATTCTATCTTCTGCTAATGTCAGCAAATAATAAAAAGTAATTCATTTCTGCTAATGTCATGAAAATGAACAAAGGGATATTGATTTCTGCGTATGCCATGAGAAAACATGCAGCTGTTAGAAGCTATTGATAAAGAGAACAATAGATGCTTGAAAGTTTAAACCGTAGTCAGCATTACTTGTACTAAAGCTAGAAATGTACCTTGAATCTAGGTAAAATGTAACACATGTATTAGAACAGTAGAATAGAAGAATTGAAATGCTGAAATGGACTGACATAAACCCAAGGCCAGGTTGTTTTTCTCAAAATGTTTTGCAGAATGACAGATATTTTAACTTGGTCAGCAATAAGTCTAGCAATATTTTCTGTAGAACATACAGAAAGCTGTGTCTAACTATGTCAGCAATAGAATGTAACATTTCCTATGTGACAGGAAGAGACCTGTATAAGTATAACCTACTAATCATTAATTATCCGGACAAACCCTGTGAATACATGCTTTGTCTCCTTGCTGCAAGTAATAAAGGGTGCCTTGCTTGAACCTAACGTGAATTGGTCTTTGAAGTTTTTTCCTTTGACAAACAGCTACTGTTATGGTAAGTTTACTTTTTTGTGCTATGTTCATCATACTGATCACTGCTGCAGTAGCCATAATTATATGGGCAGATTACTTTAGTTTATTACATTTGGAAGGTAGAAAAACAACAGTCTAGGAGCCCCTGGAGAATGGTCTTAGCAAAGCCTATCTATACCTATATAAGGAATCAAGCTTATAATGCTTTGTAAAAGTATATACAGTGAACCAAGTTGTTGCTTCTAGAATCTTTCTAGAATCCAACCCATTCAAAAAAGCCCTAGATGAAGCCAACGCCCTGTAAGAGTGGGTTTTGGCCCTGACTCAAATTGTTCCATTGCAGGGAGTATAACAAAAGGCAATAGCCTTAGAAAACTGTTTGAAAATAGTCTGTTTTAACACAGGTTGCCCCTTCTTCTTACTTTTACAATGAATGAACAATTGATCCGAATATATGAAAGATTTAGTTCTGTCAAGGTAGTACCCGAGTTGTCAGTGAACATACAAGGTAAAGGGTATCCCTACTCCCTCATTTGTAGGTTCAGGAAAGAAAACTGGAAGATAGATAATTTGGCTTAAAATAAACTCAGATACCATTTTAAGCATAAAAGAAGGATTGGTTCTCAATAAAAGCCTGTCTCTCTAGAAGATGAGATGGAGCTGACAAGATGATAAGAGCTTGCAACTCAGACACTCTTATTACAGAAGTCAAAGCAATCAGTAAAGCTGATTTCTATGTTACAAACCTCAAGTCAGACAGACTAGCTGGTTCAAATGGTGGAAGTGCTAGCTTTTCCAACACAAAATGAAGATCTCAAGGAGTAGCCACCTGTTTTCTTGCAGGCCTCTTATGCAAAACCCCTTTCAAATACATTTTGACATGATAATTCATTGAAAGAGGAGGATCCATGGGCACTTGTGTTGAATGTCCGACAAATGAACTTTGATGGAGTAAGAAAGGCCTTTGGATAGTAACTCACCAATATTGTAAAACGAGAGAACAACTAGTCCTGAATGGGTGTTGGTTATGTTGATGGCACCAATTAGAAAACCTTTTCCATTTACTAATATATGATTTTCTAGTAGCATCCTTTCTTGCCTCTATCTATACCTGCTGCACATCTTCAGTAAACAATTGCCAAAAGGGAATTAAGATCCTATCATCCAGGCAGTCAGGTGAAGTTGATTGGGGTCAGGGACTATCAAACACCTGATCCTGTGTAAATAGATCCATTCTTTGATGAAGTTTGTGGTAACTGTCCCTGGCCATTCAAAATGAATGGGAGAACCACTGTTACCTGGGCCTGAAGGGTGTCACCACAATGATCTTAAGGGATTCCCTCTGAATCTTCAGACATACCCTGAATATCAGCAGAAAGAGTGGAAAAGCATACAGTAGCATTCCTGCCAAAGAAAAAGAAAAGAAAGGGCATCTTTCTTCCAGGTGTTCTTGCACTGAGTCTTGGGGCAGAATCTTGCCAGCTGATTGTAAAGAGAGGAGGCAAATAGGTCTACTTGAAGAACTACCCATAGATGGGTCAAATCTTGGAAGACCCTCTGATCTAGTTTCTATTTGTGAAGGTCAACCCTTGCCCTGCTCAGCTCGTCTGCCACACAGTTTTGCTCTGACAGACTGCAGGATGCCTGTAGAGTGACCTGGTGTTGTGAAGCTATATCCCAAGCTAGCATAAATAGTCTGCAAAGGAAGTATAATTGGGTGGCTCTATATTATCATGTCAAAAGACATATTCGCCAAACACGTCTTAGTCAACATGGAAATATCGACCGTTTAAAATCCTGAATGGCCAAGTTAGTGAATTTTTTTCCCCAGGGGAAAAAATTGCTTGACCGTCATTGGGGATTTGTCCTTTTTCCTACTGTAGTGCGATCTTGGAGTTGCTGTGGTGGTGGTGCTGTGGTAGCATTGTCACCTCACAGTAAGACGTTGTCCTATTCGATTCTCAGCTAGAGTGTCTTCTGTGTGGAGACATGCGTGAATGGGTGTACCTTCATTGAAGGTTGTGTGTCAGGGCTGGCAACTCGGCACGTAAAAAATCTACTGCCAATCATTAGCGGACCGGAGTTCCACTGTGGCGACCCCTAACCAGGAAAAGCCGAAAGACACAAATACAAACAAGTGCGATCTTGGAGTTGGTATATTTAGTTGGGGGGGGGTGTGGGGGTTACAGTCACCCACATCAGGGGTGTGGGGGGTACAGCCCCTCACACTGTAGGGTTTGAAAGTGTGTTTTTTGTGTACTGCCAAGGGATTTTTTCCCCTGAGAAAAAAATTGCTGACTCAGCCCTTCAGGATTTTAGCAGGTCGATATTTCAGTATCAATTAAGACGTGTTCAGCAAACATGTCTTTCGACACTGTAATATAGACCCGACTGAATTCCTCCTTGCTTGATGATGTACCACATAACTGTGGTATTGTCTGTAACAACTTGGAGAGAACCAGAGGACCAAAGATGATTCAAAGAGTTAAGTGCTTTGATCAGGGCAACTATCATTTTATATTTATGTGCTTGTGTCTGTCTTTGGTATCCTACACACCCTGCCATTTGGTCCCTCCTGACACTGCTCCCCAAACAAAGTCAGAGGTGTCTGTGGTGACTAAATGCTTTTGAGCATGGGGGGGGGGGTTACCTGGATTTTGGGAAATGTGCTGCCTCCATCAAGTGATCTCTTTTCTGACAAACCACAGCAATGAGATTTGAAAAACAAATGGATATTGGTGCTGGGACCAAAGAGACTTCAAATGCCATTGTACCTTTCTCATGTGGAATCATGCCAGGAGTATCACGAGAATCATAGATGCCATGAGACCCAAAATCTCAAGGTATTCTCTCACAGTGACTGAAGTCCGAGTGGAAAACCTTAGGAACAGTTCTAAATCTAGATTTAGAGCTGTATCTATTTTTTCCTGTGGAAGAAAAGGTCTTTGAACTGACGTGTCTAGCTGACACCCCAAGAGCACAATTCTGTTTGAAGGAATTAAAAGAGATTTTTGAATGTTGTCTTGAAATACCAGCTTGTGTAAAAGACTACTCACCCAAGAGAGATATTCCTGACACTTTCTTAAAAGACTCTGCAAAAGATACACAAGTCTTCTAAATATGCAAAACTGCATATTCCCTGTTGCGTGCAATGAACTATAACTGCAGCTAGATACTTAGCGAATACTCTTAGTGCAGTGGATAATCCAAAGCATAAGTCAGAGACTAATAATGTGATACAGATACACTGAACCTTAAGAAACACATGAAGTCTGGATAAATAGGATGTGAGGATAAGCATCTTTTAAATCTAGTGTCACCAGGAAACTTAAATGATGAAGAACAGGTAACAAGTTGTGAAATGACAGCGTTTTGAACTTGGGCACTATCACAAACAGGTTAAGGAAAGAAAGATCCATAACTGGTCTCCAAGCATTTTTGTTCTTTCTTTCTTTGGCACAAAAAACATCTTTGAATGAGTATGACTCCCTGGGACAGTATGTGTGGAAGGACAGGGACACTGGTATGCTGAATGAGGAATTACCTCCAGGAAAGTAGGGATTTCCTCCCACTGTCATCTGTAACCTTGATGAATGACCTTCAGAACCCATTTGTCTGAGACAATTTGTTGCCAAACATAAATGTGGAGATTCGGACTTAGAAGGAAAAAAGGACTCCCAAGGTTGGAGAGGGTTACTAGGTCTCTTAAATAGTCATTTTAGCTTGTTTCATTGTCCTTGCTTTTAGGAAGGGAGTTCCTAAATTCTTCTTGGGCTCCCCTCTTCGGGAGGGAGTTCCTGAATTCTTCTTGGGCCTCCCTGCCCACACCATTTCTTCTGAAATGTCTGTTTACCAGTATTTTGTTGAGACTATTTTATTTTTTGCCAAAACTGGAGGAGGGGTTAGAGAATTCCTTAAGAAAATTTGAAAAATGAGGGACAAAAAATCTTAAGAGATTTCCTTGTCAACTTACCCCTTTTGACATATTTGTGATAACCTCTCCAGCAGAGGAGCCAACAACTAAATATCTATCCAAAGGAGAATTTAAAACCTCATTTGTTTCACATCATCTGGGAAGTTCTGAGAATGTAGCTAGGCAAGCCTCCTCTAAACAGTACAAGTTGTCATAGCTCTGGAAGAAGTGCCAGCTGAATTATACATACATAAAAACATGCACACACACACACACACACACACACACACACACACACACACACACTGTAAATAATGAGTTGTGACTTGTACGCTGGCAGAAACTAAATTATTTTAAGCAGATGTTTCTTCACAAGAAGAAACAGCAGACAAAACAGTCCTCATACTATCACAGTTAGTCAGAATATACTCTTGATATGTGAGCCTGACAATTTAAAATTTTGAAAATTCAAAGTTGCAGAATCATACACTTTTTTCCCATGCTTATCAATAATCTCCCCATCCTTATCAGAAAGAGCAGGATTGGATTTAACCAAATGTTTAGCAACAGCGGTGTTAGCTAAACGATAACTCTAACATTTGATCTCCACATACTCAATAACATCAAAAACACATCAAAAATGGGGCACCCTTTATATTCATAGCTATTACCTCAACAACACTGCTAAAAAAACTCTAGCCTCAACCTTTCTACTTCCATCTCTGCTATATGGTGCTCCTATCCTCACAAATATCCACTCATCTTTTAAAACAAAGCTTGACTCATGTTACAATAAGGTTGTTATATTTGCAACAAATGATAGATCCTCTACACACCACTGTTTCTCACTTCAGCAACTAAACTGGCTAGAGCTACCACTGTAACTCAGCTACCTACACTTAACTACTGCACATAAAATGATATATAAACCCACAGCATGTCCATCTCTCTCCTCCTTACTATCATTGTACCAACCAAACAGACCTCTTAGATCAGAAAATAAATCACTGCTTAAAGTAGACAAACCCCATCTCCCAGCCGGTCAAATGGTCTATTTCTTCACTGTTTCTAATCTTTGGAATACCCTCCCATCCACATTAACCTCCATCATGTACCCTGCACTCTTTAAAAAATCTTTTAGACAATACCTCTGCTCCTGCTGGTTATGCCCATGCCAAAAATAACCCTCTCTAATCACACCTACCACATTCTTCCCCTATTGTACCACTCCCGCTCTACCCCTCCGCTTTCCACTCAACTGGTCAATATGTATGTTTTCTAATATGTTCTAAATATCATAGTTAAATCAATGCCTAACATTGTTACTGAATTGCCTTCTACTTGTGTATGCAATTGTAACTATATGTCCATATTTTTTATATATTGCCTTCTAGCTATCTATGTTACTGTAACTATATCTCTTTGTTTTATTGTAATCTGCAACATGTTTAATTCAATGTGGAGCTTTTCTCCCCAGGCCTCCACTGAAAATGGGCTCACCTAGGCCCAGTGGAACTTCCCAGTAAACAAATGCAATAAATAAATAAATGAATATCTGCCGAGTCAGGTTTGGGAAGAGTGAATAAAAATTTAAAAGGCTGGGGGACTTTATACATTCTATCTGTCTTTTTAGAGGCAGCAGGCTGACTATCAGGAAAACTGCAGGTAGTGACACACACATCCTCTAGAGCTGACAGAACTAGTGGCGTGTGTGAACGCTCTGGAAATTCCTTCTGTAACAGGTCACAGTATTTGCTGAGGGACTGAAAAACCTGAGTGTACTTCCACTGAAAACACTAGCATATTCTAGAAATAGTCTCTATGAATGCGAAACCCCCACATGGAGAGTCAGAAAATGAGCTGTCCTCTGAGTCTGAATCAGAAAACTGACGGAAAACCACGGCATGTTTCGTTCTTTTTTTTTTATCAGATTCAGAATCTCGAAGCTCTTCAGGAAAAGGGTATTCCTCCTCCTTTTACCAGAAAACACCTTATAAAAAAGATCAATAGCCTAAATCAAACCCAGATCCAGACCCAGTAAACTATTACTGTCTAAGGAAATTTGAGGAGGAGTAGATGTATGTTTAATTTTCTGTTTATTTATGACAGGAAAATGGGAACAACAGTGATATTTATGGCAGCAGCAGCTTCCACAGGGATGGACACAGCATTCTGACTAAAGAGGGAAGCCTTCCCTGTACCCTCTTCCCTGGACAGACAAGAGTGGCTTTTGCTTGCCCACTGAGGGGACCTCGACAGCCATAGAGAACATGGCTAACTCCCAGTCCACAGTGGCTATAAGTGATACACCAGAAGAATCAGGGGTAAAAGATGAGTGGTGTGAGGAGCAAGGTATGACCACAGCATAGACACCCACCTGTGTCTGAAGCAAATCGCTATGCTGCTGTTTTGGCAAAGGCTATTAGCTTAACTTTACCTTTTTGTGGCTGGAAGAAGGACTGATTGTGGGACAGCTAAAAATGGTGTCTCTTTCAAGCGGAAAACAAGCAGCAAGTGCAAGTGTTAAGAAGTCACTTTTTCACACAGAAACACAGTAAAAAGCACTTTAAAACACTTAGCCACAAAAAGTAAAACAAGCAGAATGACAAGAAAAAAAGTGTGCTCTTTTTCTATAAGCACAGTTAAGTCTCATGATAGTCCAATAAAACACACACTCTAGATTAAAAATAAATTTTCCTGAACAGGAAATTTCAATAAAACAACAAATTTTAAAAGCAGAAGGTTTTTCTCCAAAAGGAACATATCTGCCTAGCAATGGAATGCAAGCTTATTGTCTATACGAAGGAGTTAAAAACAAAAAAACAAAAAAAATCTGTTAAAGATATTTTTGTGCAGGCCTAAAGCTTGCCCACCTGAACCTGACACATTCCATCTGGGTATATTGCATAAATTCTTCTAACACGGTGGTAACTGCATAGACACAAAGACAGAGTGGAAAACAGTAAACCAGTGGAAGATCAGTAAGGTAGGTGGGTTTCTGGTGTAGTCTTGACAGGACCTAACTAAGACAAATTTGAGACTATAGAGGCAGTTCTCATAGGGTGAGGGCCTTCAAAATAGTATTAGATGCATGAACAGACAGAATACATCATGAAGAAGTTTTGACAGCCCACAAATGAGTTTGTTTTATTGGAGATATGAAGATTAGGCAAATTACACTTTACTTCCTAATGCAGATGTAATAGCTGGTATAATTAATTATCCTCTGCTTTCACCTGGCATAAATCATATTCTGTTAGAAGACAAACATTATTTAATGGCATACCTCTCAACTGTCCAGATTTTCACAGAATGTCCAGATTTTTCTTTCATATTTTTGGTGCGTTCCTCATACAATTAGTGGTTTTCTGGCAAATCATTGAGGATTGAAGTAACTAAATAATACTAAATAATAAGAGACATTTGAGTTTCAGACTTCATATCTTACAGAAAATACATAATAATTAAAAACCTGTGATTCTAGCAACTTTCTAAGTTTATAGAAACAATATTTAAAAACTGTCCCTATTTTTGGGACTGTCCCCCCCCCCCCATTATTTCTGGCTTTGTCCAGATTTCTTGCGCTGAGATGAGCTGTATGTAATGATATATTTAGACTACATTGCTATTATTCTGGAATTAGAAAATTTGGAACAGCAGAAACACACTGGGTGGTGGATGTACTAATATTAAAGGATTTGGAGTACAGATGTTGTATTAGAGACTGGGTAAAACATTTGTAAAAGCATTGTAATCAGGATCAGCATGAGCTTCAATTACAAGCCATGGGAAGTTGTTAAAGTACTCTATTAGAAGAAAAGTTGATAAGCTAGGAAGACTAAAATATACTGTAGGAGTTTACTCAGAAAAGTGACTGGGAAGATTGGAGGAAGAATATGTAAAAGGGACTTTGAAAGACAAGACCATTAATAACAATAGTAAGATATAAACTGTAATACAGAGCTTATTCTATTTTCTACAATTCAAGGAAAATGTGAACAGGTTTTATGATTTTATTGAGGGAGGCTAAAGGAATTAAATCATCCATATTTTTAGTCTGCAGTGACAGAAAAGAGAGACTGAAGGACTTAGCAACTGATTATTAGATGGTTCAGGGAAGGTTGTATCTGATTTGAAAAGAAAAATAAATATGAAGATGTGTGAATGCCAGGGAGTAGATAGAAAGACAGAAAGGAAGTAGGTATTTTGAAATCCCAAATTACTTATCTAGGTTGCATGTTGAGAAAGTAAGAGAAGATGATATAATTTTATTAGGGAAAGCAGTTTAAAAGGCAGAGATGCTCCAAGCCAATTAGAGTTCTGAATTCCTAAGGTGTGGGGCATTGATGGGATAACAGCTAAGTTATTACAAAGAATGTATAAAAGAGATTTTAAAACTGTTAATGAAATGTTAAAATTGTGTAATGAAGCTATTCAAAGAAGGGAGAAATCACTGCTAAATACAAAAGCAATATTTGTTTTGAAGCCAAGGAAGTGCAAGTAGAACCAGAGAAATTACATGCCTTCTTTTTAATCCTGGTGGCTGAAATACATGTGAAAATCAAGCCAAAAATGTTGGAAATAGTATTTCAATATGTAACCTCAATGAAGCAATTAGGCAATCAAGGGCAGGTTGGGGGGGGGGTGGAATTGGTTCATCTGTGGTTCAGGAAATGCAGTTTCAAGAGAGTTGTCACTAATGACAATGTCTCTGAATGTTCTTAGAAAAGGTTAACATTTCAAAGGCATTTACAGATAAATGGAGGCTATAATACCGCAGCCTAATGACTTGCATCTGTATAAATGGAGTATTGTCTAACCCACCTGTGCTATCCAGGGATACAACACAAGACTTCCTACTATTCCCAGCCGTGATAATACAATAATTCCTATACCAAATATAGAACATTTCTGCAAATTATTACAAGAGTTTCAGACATCATAGAGGAATTATTTAAAGTATCCAAGCACTGTCTTATTTTTCATAATTCAGGGATACTTCTTCTCATTCAGAATCTAAAGTAAAGTTAAATGAGAGTTAGTTTTGCACAGAAACAGTTTTAGAGAGTCATACATTTTAGGGACTATGCAGGTCATTAAGGAAGACAAGGTGATAAGGTTCAATATGAAACCATTGCTTGAGGAGTTGAAAGTAAAATGTCACTCTTGAAAGAAAATGCAATTCCCTTTTTATAAGCAAGAAGATCAAACTTGTTAAAATGGTAGACCTGCCAAAATTACTTATTATCAGACATCTTACACATGTGGCATTTTTAACTGTTAATTTCAGATTTTCTTTGTTATTCAAAAATCCCCAACACTTAAAAGAATGATTTTCACCACATCTACATCAAAAATTAGGGCTATTTTGCCATGATTTGAGAACTATATCATGGCTTCTCGAGGCTGGAAGTTTTTTTAGAAGATTTGGAGATTCAGAATTGCATTGAATAAGATAAAGTCTAGGAAATCAGAAATTATGAAGTTATTGTTTGTTAGTTACATTAGACCCAAACTTGAGTATGGAATAACAATATGGAAATCTTATAAGAAAACAAGCAAGATTAAACTGGAAAGAGTACAGTGAAAATACACCAAGGACATCCATGGATATGAAACATTAAGTTATTATAAAAGACTAAAATATCTGAACTTGTACAGCATCTCTTAAAGATATTTAGGATGATATCTTTCTCAGGTATATAGGGCATTTAGAGACAACTACCTCTGGGAATGCTTGGGGTTATCAAAATGTAGTAGAGGATCATCAGACAACCTATGTAGAAGATTCTATAAGAATGAGAAGTTTACTAATTGGTTGTCTGAGAGAGCATTTGATGCATGGAACAGACTACCAAATTACATTAAAGCAAGCACTAGTTGAGATATTTTAAAAACAGCCTAGACACATAATGGGAACAACTGTTTTGGTATATTGGCAGGCTAGAAGGACATTAATCCCATGCTTGATATATTGGTATGTATGTATGGATGGATATAAGATTAGAAAATGGGGTCATCTGTCAAGGAATATGAAAAAGGTAGGTAGACCACCACCAAGTGTGTGGGATCCAGGAAGGCTACAAATGTGGTTGAAAATGAACTGAATTGTTTTTGTTTTGTGAGGGTGGGAGTGTGGGGATCAGAGAGATTTAAAATAGGTGGTAACAACTATGTCTAATAGTAAAAGTACATTGGGTGTGCTAAATGAAGAATTTAACAGAACCCAGTCGAGGAAGTTGGACGGAGTTCCAAGTTATTACAGAGGGATGTGAGGGAAGATTGAAGTAGTGTCAGTACCATTAAATCACTTCAGCACTTTCATAGTGATGATCACAAAACCAGAAAAAAACAAAGTTATGTTTTCATTGCTGTGAATATCTGAAGGTTATGAGAAGAGGAAGCAAGTTAGGTGTTTAACTTAATTACAGATTTATTTTGGTGTAACCTAGAAGAATATAAGAATAGACTGGGAAATGCCTCAGCATGCATATTCATGTAGATGACTGGATCAAAGTATCAGAAGTCTCTTGGACACGTGTTTGCATCTGTTAGTGGAATTGACACGTCTAAGTAGTTTGTTCAAATAACAACATGCCCCTAAAAAATGAAGCTGAGAGGATGGGCACTAGTCTAAATTTATTGGAGATAAGCAAAAGGTAGATTATGAATATATGATCTTGTAGCACCCTTGGGTAACATCAAAGTGGGAATGGCTGATTTAAGGCATATACAAGACAGGTTATAATGTAAGCATCAAAATACCAGATCAAGGAAATGTTTTGCTCTGGATTCCAAGAATGGTACTGAACAGCATTAGAATGTGTATATGCCATATGGTACATTTTTAAATGTCTGAAATCCACAGTGAAGAGATGGGTGAAACCTCCTTTTTTATATTCATAAAAATGTTATGCTGCATCTTTTTAAAGAAGTGGATGAAAAGGATTTTGAACAATATGGAAGTGTTGATAAAGATATTTGTTTACCTGAAGAAGACTTAAAAAAAAATTTCCCTTGGGTATATAGGAATTTCTGGAATATGGTGAGGAAGAGAAAGTTAATTGGGAACATTTTTTTTTTTTTTTTTGAGACTGTAACCAGTTGATGGATACTTTGTCAAAAATGTTGGAGGAACAAATTACTGTAAAATAAATGTTGGAGGAACAAATTACTGTAACTAAGGAATGATTCTTTTGAGCTGGGATATATGATCTGAATTATTTAGTCATAGTAAGACCTGGCTAAGTTTAATGCTATTGACTTCCTAAAAAGCAATTCATATACAATGGAAATCAAAATCTGAACCAACCATAACTGAAGTAATCAATACTGTAAAGCCAATAAAAGAACTGAAGGTAAGATCTTTAGAAAATTAAATGAGTAGATTACATAGGAATACGTGGACAGAAATTTAAGGGAAAGCAGGACTTGAGCAATTTACATAATGTAGTGAAGAAAAGTTGTTAAAAAAGAAAACATACATGTATAATGCATGCAGCTAGTAAAAATGTTTCCAATCATTTATTTTCTTATATTCAGCTTTATGTGTAGTTGTATTCCAAATGTATGAAGTTAAAATGTTTAAAAATGTTAATGTAAACTGTTTATTTTGTTTTCTGAAAATTATATGACATAACTAGATTATGTGTTCTCGTTGTATGAAATTCAATTATAGGCCCATAGGCTCATAATGTGTGTATTAGGCTAAAAGAAGATTTCCTGGCATCATGCCACCCAAAGTTAGTTTTGTTTTTCTTCCGTGGGGAAACACACATTTTATTTTCCCAGTCACTTTTTTAAACATCTCAAGAGAAATATTTGATAGGAGCTAACATTATTCTGAATATGTTAATAGTTGCTAGTGCTCTCACAGACATATTTTGGATAGTGTCTCTTATAAGGACATGATTAATCAGTCTCTGACTGAATCATCTGGTAAACATGAAGCAAAAGGTATTGCTTTCGCACAATTTACAGTCACTAGAACTTTGAAAGCCACCTTACTTAGTATACTGTACTGTCACAAATACCTACATGTAAAAAAAAAAAAATGCTCAACTCTGTAGAAGCTAGTGTATGCATTTTTGTTCAAGAGCAATTACTTATCTCATGTAATAAGCATATCCATAGACATAAATAAAAATAAAATAAATAGTCTAGCCCATTTATTGTATGTGAGAGCACTAGCAACTAGCACCTACAATAATATAGCTAGATTTGTTACTGGTAAGCATTTCAGAACTCACCACTGTCTGAACTTGCAGCAACTTAACTGGCTTGAACTGACAAACATGTTACTTCTTTCCCAACTTACGTTTGTCCAAAGAGCTTTCTACCAACCTCATAACACACCTGTACTTTCTAACCTCTTAACCCCATATTCTAATCTGAACTCACTCCGCTCATCAAGCAAACTGCTAGTTACCTTCACCAAATCTAATAACCTAGCTGGTGATTCCCTTTTCTTAAACACCATTGGTAAACACTGGAATCAACTTCCTACCGAACTTACTTTCATTGCATCTACTGTTCTGTTTAAACAAAAACTCAGAATCTACCTTAAAAGCCACTGGATGTGTCCCTGCTCTAATCCTGATTAAAAGTTAATTCCCTTAGTTAACCCTCTTGTTTCTCTCCCTATTCTTTTGTGCCTCCTGCTTTCTCCCCTAAGCTTTCTTTCTCCACCTTACGTACTTCTCCCCTAGATTTCTCCTCCTTATGGCTATGACTCTTTTCCAGAAAGTATATATCTTTTATAAATCTGCTCTCTCTTTCGATTGTTGTTTCTCTTTCCTTGGTCTTACACTTTCTCTTCTTGGTGTTAAAATATGCTATAATGTCTAATATGATGTTATTTAGATTGTCTAGGAAGTTAAAGTCCTATTCTTTTTTTGGTAACAATGATCATTTCTCTTTCCTTGGTCTTACATTTTCTGTTCTTGGTTGTAAAATATGTAATAATATTTAATATGATGTCATTTAGATTGTCTAGAAATTTTAAGTCCTATTCTTTTTTGGTAACAATATTCATTGTCTACGTCCTACCAGTCTGTAATTTGTTATTTGTGCTCATGATGTATCTCTTATGTCTATATGTGGAGCTTTTCTCCCCGGGCCTCTGCTGAAAATGGAAATATATCCAGTTAGACTAGCCCGGTTAACAAATGTAAAATAAAATAAATAAATAAATAAAGTAGCAACAACACTGTTTTGCACAGAAATGGCAGGCAATGAACAAAACTAAGTGGGGCTCTGCACATCAGCTATGGGCAGAAGTTTCCTGGATACCAGAGACCATAGAAGACAGTGGCAGAAAAAGAAATGGTGAATTTCAAAGTTGAAGCCTCTCAACTTGCTAGTTTCAGTAAAAAAAATATGACTCACTGTCTTGCTAGTTTCAATGCAAAAATATGACTCAACAAATAGCATCACAGAGAATCTTAGATCATATGATATTGGCAACTAGGCATATCCCTTGGAGTTATAGGTAATCCTAGCATTAACATTAAGTTAATTTGGTCACCAGATGTCTTTTGAATTTTATATCTTCCCTATGGACCCCCTTCCCAACTTAAATACATTTTGTTTCACTTTTTCCATCATTCTATTTAACCATAACCCTCTTAATATATAAATTTATTTACACTCCCTGCTGCCTATACCAAGGCAGCCTCACTAATATCTAAAGTACCAAGTGTTATAGTTTGATGGACAAACAAATTTACTACTAAGAAGTCAATAGTTCAGAGCAATTGACTGTTTTACTTGCACATACCTGGAATTTGGCTCTTCCTGCTCTGTTTGCCCTTTGCTATGCTCAGGCGCACTCTGCTCCCTTACCCAACCCCCATTCCCACCCTCAGGCTCCTGACCTTTTATACCAAACTAGCCACTCCCCTAAGCCTCTATCTCACAACAACCTTATTTCTAAATAACCACTCCTCTTTTCACTTTCTTCAATCCACATCACCTCACTCACACAATACCCAAATTGTCCTAGCTCATCAGGCTAATACCCTCTACTTAATCCACCTACATAAAGCATAGCCACACCTAAATCTCTACTCACTCTTGTAATGATACCTACTAAAACTTTGCAACAATACAGCAACACTTGGTCTGAGCAAAATGTAGCTCCTAATCTTTACATTAATAAGACTCACCATCACCTCACGCTTAACTTCCTACCACTGCAAGTCAAAATTTCAGACCAAATTCCCTACCTGCCCTACCCATTCACAAGATAAATCAACCTTCTCAATAATATCTTCTTCTATCTACAAAATCTCAAATCTTGACTTTGCCACATTCAAAGTAAGCCCTCACCAACTAAACAACCACATTTCTCAGAATACAACACATCCATAATCAAATGCCTAAAAACTATAATTCAAATAGCATCCCAAATCATACTTACTGGATATGTGCACCCAAACCCTGGCCCTACAAACAATAACAACCCCCTCCCCCGCTACCAGACAAATAACATTCTAACCTCCCCCTGGAAATCAACAGCTCTCCTTATACTCAATGTAAACATAAGGAGCATATGGAACAAAATCCCAGAGCTACACGCTACCCTGGCCATCTAGTCCCCTGACATAGTTCTCCTCACAGAAACCTGGTTAAAACCACTAAACAATAATGAATTTGTTCCACCTGGTTACAATGTTCTTAGACAAGACAGAATATCCAAAAGAGGCAGAGGCATTGCTCTCCTCTTTAGAAACAACCTAACCATCGAATTGTTAGCCACCACACAATCCAAGTTCAATAATGCAAAAACTATGTTCACGAAGCTGAAAATCAAAAAAATACTTACATATAATTGGTATCTCTCTATATACCCCCGGCAATAACATTAACACAGTAGAATCCATTCTAGACTAGACATTCCAAAATTTTCCCCCAGAAACAATCATACTTGGTGATGTTAATATCGACTGGTTCTCCTGTAACTCGCTTCACTCCACTAACCGCATTGACCTGCACTGTTTTACTCAACTAATCAAAATCACAACACAGGTAGATAAAGCATCAAAAAAGGAGTCCATCCTAGACTGGCTCCTTAATAACAGACCTTCTCAATCCTACTTCTCAGGCACCCTCCCAGACACCCTCAGCAACCACCTTCCCACATTTATAATTAGACAAGTGAATCCATTAAAATCATCACCCCCCCCAACAAATCGGGTATACAAAGAATTTTAAAACTCATGACTTCATATGTGCACTTAATCAATGCAGCTGAAGACCACTCTCATCTCTCCCCCTGGTAATTGTCATAGACTACTTCAATAACACTTTTCTCAACATTCTAAATTATCTTGCCCCTATTAGGACTGTCAGAACTCAATCCAATTTATGCCCCCTGGTTTACCAGAGATATCAGTCTACTACTAAAACAGAGACATAATGGTTTCAACATAAAACTCAAACTAATAGACAGGCATACCAGGAACTGAGGAACAAAGCCAAGAAACAAATTAGGATAGACAAAAGGAACTACTATATAGGCATTCAAACCAAACATAAAAATAACCCACACAAAATTGTGGGCTGCCATTAATAAAATCCTATAGCCAGGAAAGACCAGTATACCACCCCCAATAATATTGTCACCCAATTCAACGAACACTTCCCCCAATCCATCCTAGCCTTCACCAATAGCAGTTCTCCCACTTCACATCCAAACCAGTCTTCCATACCAGCAGACCAAAACCTCTTCTTCTTACAGCCTGTTCCAACTAGCACAAAATATAAATACCTAAATAGGCTTAAACCCACAACCCTGGCTGCTGACAAATTACCTGCAGAATATCTAAAGTTCGCAGCCAAAGCCATCTCTTAACCGGTCTCCTTGCTCATTAACCACTCTTTATCAGAACCATGCATACCTTCTGTGTGGAAACTTTTGCAGATAATACCACTCCACAAAGGAGGTAACTCTGTGGAACTATCTAATTACCATCCGATTGCCATTTTATCCCCCTTATCTAAAATCCTAAAAAAAGTAGAGATTCCTAAATAATCTCCTCATTAATAAACTGCTAACCAAAACCCAGAATGGATTCCGTCCCAATCACAGTACTACCACAGCCCTTATTAGCTTTACCAACCCAGTAAACCAATGTTAAAACAATGGTAACCTAGTATCCACTGTATTCCTAGATCACTCCAAGGCCTTCGATACTGTCACCCATCCCAAATTCCTTCCTGCTCTCTCTGACCTTAATCTCAGCCATTCCACCCTAGCATGGTTTCAAGACTATCTAACCGTCAACAAGCAGTAAAATGGCAAAACTCCTTATCTTCCTTCCAGCCTGTCACCCTAGGGGTCCCCCAAGGATCCATTCTTGGACCTCTTCTTTTCAACATATTCACCAACCAACTCCACAAAACTACCTGGCATGCCACTCTAGTCCAGTATGCTGATGATTCTACTCTAATCTGCTCCACCCCATCACTCCTTTAAGTCCAGGAATTGACACAAGAGTCCTTCACCGCTGTTGAAACTTGGTTAGCCGACTCTCAACTAATATTTAACCCCTATAAAACACAGCTAATGGTATTCTAACCCACTAGAGATTTAGACCCTATACCAGCATTCACAATATTGTCAGCCAATAACACCCCTATCACACCTGTTCAGCACACAAAACTTCTAGGGGTTATCATAGATCACAACATAAAATTCAATATGAACGTTGCATAGACAATAAAGAAAGTCCATAAAAATACTCAGAACACTATATAGATGCAAAAAGTACCTCACCAATGACAGTAAAGCCACCATCGCAAAAACCCACCTACTAACCACACTCCTCTACGTCTCCACATACTCATCAACCTAAACAAAACAGACTTTAACAAACTAAACACCTGCTATAATAAAATAGCTAGGTTTGCTACTGACTAACCCTTCAAGAAACATCACTGTATTGCAATCAAGCAACTATCCTGGCTATAATTACCCAATCTACTCACATATAACCAACTTACAATAGCCCATCAAATGCTATATTATCCCGATAGAGTTCCTGCTCTTCAAGGTCTACTTAATACCTCTTCTAACAAATGCCTACTAAGATCCACCAATGAAGCACTGGCTAACATAGCCAAAAGCAACAATAGCTCTGGGGACTCCTTGTTTTCCATTTCTGTTGCAAAAGAATGGACTACCATTCCCGTAGATATTAGGACCACTAAAAACAAAAATAATTTCAAAAACTCCTCCGGTCTCATTTACATAGTTCTCGGTTATGTAATTGTTCTGACCCTGGGTAGCTTCATTTAATTAGATCATATCATACGTTAACCTATGAAAACTTGCAACAACTCGTCTACTCTTAATCAATGTGTGTTTACTGTACTAGTCACTGATGCATGTAACCAAATGTCTGAACAAAATGTCCTTTCAACTATATTGTTTATTGTAACACACTGTGCTGCTTATAGTATATTTGATTTTTCCTCCTTTCCTGGCCTTGAAACTGTACTTTACTGATTTTTGACTCTGTACTGTACTTTATTAATATATGTATTGTATCTACTGTATTTGCTGCACTAATCCTTATGGAGCTTTTCTCCCCGGGCCTCCGTTGAAAATGGCATCCATGCCCAGTCTGAATTCCCGGTAAAGAAATGTAAAAAATAAATAAGTTATAAGACTGTCAGTCAGCACAGTTGCATTTCAGAATATTGTCTGACGAAGCTTAACCTCACTGCTTTGAAATCATGTCAGTAATGCATGCTAAAAGTAGCAAATAGGCAGTACTGGAAACTCACCTCATGTATCTTAGAAGTCATGGCCTCCTTCATAGTTATGTAACTGCCTGATGCATTTCTCTTAACTAGGTTAGTCAAGAAACCACATCCTGCAACTAGTAGTCATGGACAAAAATTGGCTGCAAAATATGTTACAATGTAGCAATCGGGTTATTACTGGGAAGTTTATTTTTTTGCTGTTTAGTGGAAGAGCTAGCTGTGGGGGTCATACTTCTCAACTTAGGGTACAAAAATAAGGAAAGATTTTAAACATTGCTAAAACGTTGCTAGAATAGTAGAGTTTAAGTTAGTATACATTATCTGAAGGATATCAAGTCTGAAACGCAAGTGCCCATCATTATTTAGCGACTTCAGTCCTGAATAATATGCCAGAAAACACAAATTCTATGAGGAACAGACCAAAAATATGAGTTAAAAATCTGAATAGTTGAAAGGTATGTAGGACATGGTTGTAAACTGATATAACCCAATCTTTTTTTTCTGCTTTTCAATGGAAGAACTAGTTGAGGGGACTCATGGATGTGATTGCAATAAGCCTGTCATTATAACGTGGTGATCAGCTTAATAAAGGGAATTTTTTTTTTGCTTTTCATTTAAGAGCTGACAGGGTGGGGGAACTGGTTTGTGGTATCAGCGTACAGGTGCTGACTGAGCCAGCTATCCTTCTGTTGCAAATAATGTGAAAATACAATAGTAGATTGTATTGATGTCCTTATATTCACTGCTGCAGTATTCTTAACATATGGGAATTTCCTGCCGTGGAAGCCTAACATACTGCCAGTCTACCAAAGACTACTGTTGCTTTAAGGTATGCCGAATGTCACCCAAATATAAATATAAATATAAATAATAATATAATATAATGTCACCCAAATATAAATGTGTAGTGTAGGGCATAAAAGTGACATTCAGTCCTACCATAATCAGAACTTCTTTGTTGTCAGTCTGAATAAGTATTATGAGTTGCTGCAGTTGGAATCTACTAAACATGCAGATATTCCTCCTGTTATGGCTGCTTTGCTGGATACTTTTACCAATGCCTCTTATGTGCCTGATTGTCTGCCACTGCTCTGAAGAAGCCCGATAGGTTTTACAGGGTGCCTGAGGATTGTTACTTCCTCTATAAATGTTCCTCTGCTGAACCCTCTGTAGTGTCTAGCGCCTCTGATAAGCCATCTCAATTGCTTCCTTTGCCCAAGTTACTGCCTTCTGACAATGACAGCAGAACTATGGAAGGCCTGGGTAAAAAAGTTTACACTTCTGGTACCCTAGCTTTAAGGGCTATTAATTATCAGACCCATATGTGTAGGTATATGATGGTTCTCCTTTCTCAGGCCTGTCAACTTATTTATGATTTTCCAGACTCTGATGTTACAACTTCTGTTCTTTCCTTGCTAGGGACTTCCTGTCAAGTCATTTGTCATGCTAAATCCACATAAAAAAGTGAAACAAAACAATGCAGATGACTTAAATACAAGCTCAAACTTTAATACAAAAAGTAAGCGTTTTCACAGACAATATAAAACTGCTTCTTCAGATGATAAAACATTGTAATACTCATCTTATATAAACAAACTGAAATGTCAAATCAGCCAGTCACATTACTTAATACATTACTAATGTAGCAACAGCAATACGGAGTTCATTTGGCTCTCTACTATGTTAAAGCGTCAACTAAGAATCACATTACCTAACTATACAAACTTATCTAATTAAATAAATAAATAAAAACATTGCAAAAAACATACATACACTCTATAAAATGGATAAATAATACATACTTATTTATAAATAATAAAAAATATACTAATATATAAAAACATTTCATATCACATTGTCCAAGTTATAAATCAATATTATTTACATAAGTTCCTGGACTTTAGAACTGATTTCATCAGATGTTTGTCATTCAAGCTGCTCCTAATACCTGCCCTCATTCTAATAATCTATCTTGTCTCAGAAATCTCTGTTAAATTTTCAATATCACTGCCACATTCATTCTGTCTCACTACTTCCATCACCAAAAAGTTAAAAGTATGTTTCAAATTGTTCTGCAACAGATGTTTAGCCAGGACATTTGTTATTCTACCATTCTTTATATCATATTATATAAATGCTCCCTGATCCTATCCTTAAACTGCCTGTTGGTTTTCCCAACACAGAACAACGCACTTATGTTACAATATGCTAAGTGAATCAAGTGGCAGGTATTACATGCTGCATGAACTTTAAAAATTAGTTCTTTACCCAAATCCCAATGAATCTATACATACACAAAAATGACATTTCGAGCAAAGAAAAGTCCCATATTTATTTCGTTGCATTGGTTCATCTACTCTACATTTGGGGTAGCATAACATCCTCCTAAAAGATTTTTTATATTTAGATAAAAAGCTCGGTTTATCACCTACTACCTGTTTTATTTCTGAGTTAAGTGTTAAGGTGGAGCAATACTTCTTCATTTCATCTGTCACTAGTTTTACATTGCTTGAATAAAATAAATATCTTGACTACACCCTTCTTTTTCCTATTCTTAGAACTTTGAAGTTCAGCCTCTGAAAAATATGGTTTAGCTTGTGTGAACCTTAATTTAGGAATCTCATTTAGGAATCTCATTTAGAATATTTTCATAGGGCGGCCACGGTGGTGCAGCAGTTAGCGTTGTCACCTCACAGCAAGAAGTTCTCCAGTTTGATCCTCAGCTGGGGTGCCTCCTATGCGGAGTCTGCATGTCCTCCCCGTGGCCACGTAGCTTTCCTCTGGGTGCTCTAGTTTCCTCCCACATCCCAAAGACATGCTGTAGGTGGACTGGATACTCTAAATTGGCCCTAGTCATTAGTGCATGCATGTATGTGCCTTCCGTGCAGGGTTGGGCACTGGGCTTACAACTCAACATCATAAAACTCTACTACCAATCATGAGCAGACAGGTGATCTGCTGTGGTGACCCCTAACCGGGAAAAGCCGAAAGAAGAAGATTTAGAATATTTTCATCATTTCTACTGTTATATTCTCTCTCCTGAAAATTCCTCCTTAAATCACTCAACTCTTCCAAAAAGCCTTCATTATCAGCGTTCAGCATCAAAGCCCTCAATCCTTATCCTTTAACTATATTCATCAACAAAACAGGGAGGAACAAGATCTTAACTTCTTTGCTGGTTGGCACTTCTGGTATGGGATCTTGCTGTCAACTATCAAGTGACTCTTCAGGCAATTTGTATCCCTTCCAATCAGAACAGTGTGGCAGATACTCTGATCAAGTCCTTAACTCAGTCCCATGGATGGATGCTTCACAGAAATGTGCTTCTGGATATTATCCACCATTGGGGTACTCCTCAAGGGATCATTTTGCCTGCCCTCTAAACAGACAACTTCCTCTTTTTTTGCCAGAGTCCCAAGTCCTCTTGTCTGGAAGGTGGACACCCTCTCATTTTCTTGGAAGATGTCTCTTTATGCATTCCCTCCCTGTCCTCTCATTCTGAAAGTCCTGTTTAAAATTCAACAGGATGCTCCTGAAATCTTGTTGGTGACTCCTTTTTGGCCACAACAGCACTGGTTCCCTATACTTCTGCATCTAGCCAGGGGAAATCATTTCAAGTTACCTCACAGAGTTGATCTAATCACACAAGCCAAGGGATCTCTCATCCATCCCCACCTGTTGATTTCTCTAAGAGACCTTTTTTCTGAGAACATGCTGCAAGTCCTGCAGGAGGTCAGGAAACCTACTACTAGGAAATCCTACTTATCTAAATGTAAGAGGTTTTCTATTTGGTGTCTTTCTCTCTCTTTTGTAACCTGAATCCACTTACTGTGGATGCTCCTTTGGTTCTCTATTATTTGTGTGAATTGCTCAATGGTGGTTTGGCCTATTCTTCTATTAAGGCCCATTTATCAGATATCTCTGCTTGTCTGCCTTTTACTCCTCTTCCTTTAGCTTCTAGACTTGAGGTAAAACTATTTCTTAAATGCATCCTTAATATCAGACCTCCCAGGAACCCTGTTACTCCTCCCTGGAATATTAATTTTGTTTTGGAAAAGTTGACTCAGGCTCCTTTTGAGCCTGCTGCTTCGGCTTTCTTGCAACATTACTCCTGGAAGACTGTTCTTTTATTAGCTCTTACTTCTGCCAGATGAGTGTCTGAGTTGCAGGTCCGTATGGCTTGTCCTTCTTTTTTGATCTTTCATGAGGACAGGGTGCCTTGCGCAATAATCAATCTTTTATGCCTTAATGAGCTGGTTAACGAGCTATCACTTAATCGGTATATTAATCTGCCTACTTTTTCCCTTCTCCTCAATCTGACAGATAGTGTGCTGCATACTTTGGACATGCATAGGCAACTCAGGGTTTATTTGGATAAGACTAAGGCTATCAGAAAATCTGATCAGTTATTTGTTTCTTTTCATCCTAGACCTTGGGGACTTGCTGTATCCAAGCAAAATATTTATTCTTGGATTTTTAAGGCTATTTCTTTTTATTACACTTTTTATGGCAAGAGCCTTTCTTCTTCAGTTAAGGCTCATTCTACTAGAGCTCTGGCTTCTTCTGGTGCTTTTTTCAAGGACTTAGATACCAATTTTATTCTTGAAGCAGCTACCTGGCCTTCTGTACATACGTTTACCAAGCACTACAAGTTGGATGGTATCTCTAGACCTAGGGCGGGTTTTGCTAGTGCTGTTCGTCATGGCTTTTCAGGAGGCTCTTCTGGTCTTTTCCTCTTCCAAGTTTCTTCTTGAGTTTTGGCACTCTCCCATATATTAAGAATACTGCAGCAGTGAATGTAAGGACATAGTACAGTTGTGTAAAATATTACCATAACGGCAAATGTCCTTGCCTTCACTGCTGCAGTATTCATTCCCTCTCGCCCTGCCCCTAGTCCTTTGCCTTCCTAGATGTACAGAGTACCTCTTGGGTTCCTTGGACTGGTGTTCCTACTAGGGCAATCAGTTCTGATTATGGTGGCCTGAAGGTCACCTTTATGCCCTATGCTAGGCAATCATTATTTGGGTAAGCTTCTGTGTACCTTAAAGCAACAGTAGTCATTGGTAGACTGGCCAGACGTTGGACTTCCATGGCAGGGAAACCCCATATGTTAAGAATACTGCAACAGTGAAGGCAAGGACATCTACTGTTATGGTAAGATTTTACACAACTGTATCTTCTTCAGATTTATGTATATGGAACTTTTCTCCTTGGGTTTTCACTGAAAAGATTAAATGCTGGAAGGGAAATCCTAAGGGGACATACTTGCCCTATGACTGGTGCTTAACACAAACACCCAGCTAACCAAGAAAAAATAGAAACTAATAATGTGCAAGGCAGACATCTACACTATTTTGTTAAGTGACTCTGAAGAATAAAAAACTAATTATATTGTAGTATGATTATTCTAGATTTAGCTGTAAAAATGTCACTATTGTATTATCTTTCACTAAATGTTTTCCAGAAAATATCATCTTTCATACAATTTCTTTTAATCCTAAGAAATTTTCCTTAGCAACAATTTTTAGTGCTATAGGAAAAGTGACTGTATAGTATAAATAAAAATACACATTAGTATGTTCATGGAAAGGGTTTCAGACTTCTTTTCAGATGTATGTCTAATGGCTTTATATACAATTATTCCAACACAACTTTACCAGTCTGAAAAACTGCAACAATTCACACCTACTGCCATTCCAGGCAAAAATCAGATCATTAATAAATCTTGCATAGAAAGTTATATGCAGCTGGCAAACATTATTTGAGGTCCAAAGCCACAAGCTTTTTTCACCATTCAACAAAAGACTAAAAAGTGCCACAGGAATAAGCACTGCCATGCTCCTTGCTTGTATAAAAACTTTCTGCTGAACAGGAAAATCTCTGACTACAACACAAACATCAACATCGAGAGCTAGAAATCCAGGACTCCATCTCTTTATAAGACAACCCCTTACTATGAAGGATTCAGGCTGAGCTTTCGACAGCCATTTCTTTGACTGCCTATAGATCAAAAAATTATGCCAAAGCACCTCTCAATAATTCTCAAAAAATATTTTGAAGGTGTGCAAGACTCCCCCTTCACCCCAAAAATGTATGTGGGGGGTGGCAAGCCCCCTCATGATTTTTATATGCCTACCCTGAGATTGCAGAAAAGTGGAGAAAATGGAAAACTCCACTGTCACCGTGCCAAAATACCTGCCTCTTGTGTGATATGGTTGTATAATTTTAAACACTCAAAGTTATCTACAGGAAACAATCTCCTCAAACAAAAAATGCAGATTTTATAAATGTTTTTACTGTCTTTAAAGGCAAAGTCTAACCTGCCTGCTGTGGTAGCCAAAATGTTACCATCAAAACAAATCAGCTAAGTGAATTTCACCCAAATATCATCTAGATATAATTTCACTTCCTTTCATAAGATTTTGTTTTATACTTGAAAATGCATACAGCATAATTTCCTGTTTACAGATTTTGGATGAAAATATAAATGGCCAGATTTCAAAAGAGTTGTTCTCGGTGCAAGTCTGCTCTTATTCTGAAATACCTGTCTCAGTTTAAATGGGAAGTCTGCTCTGATTCTGAACTACCTGTCTCAGTTTAAATGGCAAATCTGCTCTGATTCCGAAATACCTGTCTCAGTTTAAATGACTTACTTTTCTGTAAGGCCCATGTATAAAGAGGCTTACCCTGGAGGCAGATTCCAAAATGTATAGCCCTTCTCTTCAGTGTTGCAGTATTCATTGAAGATATCTCCTGCCAAGGATAGCCCGACATCTGGCCAGTATGCGAAAGCCTTTAATATTTCAGTTGCCATATGTCACAGGTACACTGCCCACACAAATTGTAGGACATAAAGATGATATATGGACGCACACACTCAGAACTGAAAAAGCCCCAGGAGGAACAGAATGTCCCTAGGGACAAAGAAGAACATGTACATCCAGAAGCAGAAAAGGGAGAAGAGTCCTTTGGCCAGGAGGGCAAAAAAGAATGGGCTAGAGCAGAGGAGGCAGGAGGAAGGGAGTTAATACCACAACAGTGAAGAGAAGGACATCTACTGTTATGGTGAGATTTTATACAACTGTACTATGTCCTTCCATATCACTGTTGCAGTATTCATAACTGAAGGGAGAGTACAAAATCTCAAGAGGAAAACATGGGTGGAGAGCACAGAAAAGCCTTCTAGAAACCCATGCAGGATCGCCCTGGCAAAGCCAGCTCTAGCCTTGGAAATAACATCCAGCGTATAATGCTTAGTGAAGGTATGAACAGAAGACCAAGTAGCAGCCTCAAGAATGGAACTGCTATCCAGGCCACTGAAAAAAAAGCACCAGAGGAGACAGGAGCATTGGTAGAATGAGCCTTTACTGATGAAGAAAGATATTTACCGTAAAAAGAATAACAAAAAGAAATGGCTTTAGAAATCCAGGAAGAGATGCTTTGCTTAGAAGCAGCTAAACCCAAAGACCTGGGATGAAACAAAACAAAAAGCTGTTCAGATTTGTGAATAACTTTAGTTTTATCCAAATAATATCTGAGCAGTCTATTTAAATCCAAGGTATGAAGAACCTTCTCACTGGCAGACTGCAGTGAAGGAAAAAAAGGAAGGCAGGTGACTAGACTGATTAAGGGACAACTCATTTACCCCCTTGGGCATCAAAGAAGGGCTAGTACAAAGAGAAAGACTGTCTCTGTGGAAAACTAAGAAAAGAGGAACAGCTATGACAGGCTGAAGTGCAGACACCCTCTTGACCAAAGTGAGAGCCAAAAGAACAGTCTTCCAAGTACAATGTTGTAAGGAAGTTGAATCAGCAGACTCCAAAGGAGCTTGAGTCAATTTTTCATGAACAAAATTGAGGTCCCAGGAAAGCAGAATAGACTTCCTGAGAAAATCTGATATGAAGGAAGCCTTTAAGAAATAGCTTTGACCTCAAATCTATAGGCTAGAGGAGGAGTCAAGGGCAGGCAGGCAGAAATTGCTGACAGGTGAGCTTTAACTGAAGAATATGCTGGCCTAGCATGTAGGAAACCACATAAATAAGAACAGATAGGTGATCCTGATGACAAGAAAGGTATCAAACAAAAAATATTTTCCATTTGGACAAATATGATTTCCTGATAGTAAGCTTCCTGGCATCCTGCAGAAACCAAACCATGTCCTTAGAAAAGAGGTATTTATTTTTATTTTATATTTGTTGACCGTGCTAGTCCAGCTGGATATATGTCCATCTTCAGCAGAGGCCCGGGGAAAAAAGCCCCTCCAAAACACAGTAAAATTTATATAAAATGACAGTTTTTACAGATGCAGGTACAATACATATTTAAGCAGTTCTTTGCAGTTCTTTACATGACAGTTTTTACAGATGTGGGTAAATTAAATATATAAGCAATTATCTTCACTTTAATACATTTCTGCTTACAGAATCATATTACTTATCATATTTGGTTAGTTATAGGAAGATATTGATAAAAACATCCAATTAATATATAAAAGCACATTTTCTTTATGGTTATCAGAAAGCAACTAGTATATACAGATGAAGTGACAGGTGACTTGCAATAAATGAGGTAATTAGTCTGGGTTCGTACAAGGACATAACCAATGGAATTTAAGGTAGAGTTTCAGTTTGTTTTTAAATAGTGTGGTTGAGGAAAGGGAGGTTAGGTCACTGGGGAGTTAGTTCCAGATTTTGCCCACGGTATTAGAGAACAAAGAGTCACCAACCATATTGTTGGTTTTACCTTATTTGTACAAAAATTTTATTAGATGAGTGTAGGGTCTTAAGGTTATTGTAGGGGGTGATAAGGTTGGTAAGAATTGGCGTATTAGTAGGCTGATACAGGATCTTGTGGGCAACTGTTAATTGGTTAAATAGTAGTAAATTTGGCAACTCTAGCCATCCTAGTTGTTCAAAATTAATACAGTGATAAGTTCCGAATGTGGAACCTGTTGCAAATTTGGCAATATTATTCTAGGAGATAGCCAGCTTGTTCAGGTTGTTTTGAGACAGGTTAGTATATGCAGTGGAGGTGTAGAAGAGAGGAGAAATTAAGTGAGTACGGGCAATAGTAGCCCTTGCTAATGGGGTCAGAAAGGGTTTGATTCTAAAGAGGGAGCCTAGTTTTTTTTTGACTGTTTTTATAGTTCTGTTAATGTGAGTATCAAACTTAAGGTTATTATCAATTAGTACCCCTAGTAGTTTTGTAGTTGAATCAGGAGATATGATAGTACCGTTGTTTGATGCAACAGTAAAGTTAGGTGGAGAGGCCATATGGGTCGTAGTGAATAGTAGGAGTTTTGTTTTTTTTGGGGTTCAAGATGAGGCAATGGTGTAGAAGCCATTTCTTGACTGTGTTAAACACATTTTGGGTGAGGGTCTGAAGTCTGATAGAGCGGTGGCTGAGCATATTAATGTGGAATTATCTGCGTATTGTATACAGGTAGCTTGAGGTGTTACAGAATGTAGGTCATTGATAAAAATAGAAAATAGGAGAAGTCTTAATATAGAGCCTTGGGGGACACTGAGTGCAATGGGGAGATGGGTAGATAAGTTGTTCTCCCACAGAACAGCCTGTTACCTATTGTTTAAGTAGGGTTGAAACCATTGTATAGCCAGTGCATCTAGTGATAGGTTTTTGAGTATGTTTATGAGAACTTGATGATTAACCATGTCGAAGGCTTTAGAGAGATCAGTAAAGAGGGCTGAGGATAGAGTGTTATTATTGCGATTTTTGTTAATACAGTCAGAGAAGGATAAAAGGGCAATAGTGGTGTTATGAAATGGCCTAAAGCCATGTTGGCAGTTGGCTAATAAGTTATCTATTAGGTGGTTTAGCAGTTGTCTATGAATGCAGGATATAAAAACTCTTATCAACCACAGAGTCAGCTGTACAAGTGAGGATGAATAAAGAGAGCTATGTTTTAACCATAACTTGGAATCTGTGCTGTCCAGTGTCATTATTCATCACAAATGGCTCTTGTATCCAACCTCAGATTCAAGTCAGCAACTGATAGACAGATCCAGAGCTCAAGCTTCTCCCTTTCCCATAATCTCCTGCTGACCCCTAACCCTCAGATCAAGTTTGCTGAACAAATGGAAAAGCAGAACAGTCTGCACTGGAGATTAAAATACCCCCCCCCCCAAAAAAAAAGAACCCCTCCAGCTCTACCAGATCCTCATAAGGAAGGAGCAAGAAGAGCAGGAATGTGATGAATAATGACACTGGATAGCACAGATTCCAAGTTACAGTAAGTACATGACTCTTTATCTGATGTTATCCATGTCATTATTCATCACAAAGGGGTCAGAATCCCCTGATACTATGAACCCTGTGTGGCTTCAAGGAAGGATATGCTGGAGCACAGGGATCCAAAGGAAGCCCTGTTCCTAAATACCAAGTCCAACTTGTAGTGCGAAACAAAAGCATGGAGATTAGACCAAGTAGCAGCAGCACAGATCTCATCCAAAGAAAGTTTAGCCAAGAAGGCCAAAGAAGTAGCCACAGACCTAGTAGAGTGGGCCTTAACTGGTCGGGATAGCCCCACATGCCTGCTATTATAAATGAGGAAACACAGCTAGCAGTCCATCTGGAAATAGTTACTTTGGAAATTGCCAGACCCTTTCTGTTTTGAGAAAAGGCGACGAAGAGCTGGTCCAACATCCGAAATTCATCAGTTCTTTTCAAACAGAAAAGTAATTACCTATGAACATCTTAACAATGCAAGATATATTCTCCTTTGTTAGACTAATTAGGGAAGAAAATCAGTGGCTATATTGACTGATTGAGGTTAGCTTCTGAAGCCACTTTCGGAATAAATGAAGGATTTGTTCTAAGGGGCACCCTGTCCTTGTGAAAGAGCATAAATTTAGTTTTAATTCTTAGAGACTGCAGTTCAGAGACTCACTTGGCAGAGGTAATGGCCACTAAAAATGCTGTCTTCCAAGACAGGAACTTAATAGCACAAGAAACAGCTGGTTCAAGGGGCTTTTGTGTCAAAGACTGCAGCACCAAGGTCAAATCTCATGATGGGGAATGATCTTTGAAAGGTGGGCTAAGAAGAAAAACTCCTTTCAGAAAGGCTTTGCACAATTTAGAAGAAAAAGTAGGCTCCTCATTCAAATAGAAATTAAAAATGGCCACCAGCTGGAGCTTAATTGTAGAAAAACTCACCCTATGCTGAAAGAGAGAAGATAAGAACAGCAAACTATCAGGAACCTGGGCCGAAAAAGGATCCAAATTACATTGTGTGGTCCAAATAGTAAACCTTTTCAATATACTGGAATACACATTCTTCATAGATGACTTCTGAGATGCCAAGATGATGCTCATCAATGGGGAAGGTAGCCTGGACTGCGAAAAGATTACTGGAACTGGACAAAACATGCAGTTAGACAAAGTGTCTGGAGATTGGGAAATGGAAGCCCCAAGTGGCTGGAAAATGAGATCCAGAATGGGATCCAATATCTAGGGAGGATACTTCAGATGAAGGAAAAAGCATGCTTGATGAGACCAAAAGGGGTCAATGAGGATGAGAGGGGTCTTCAGGTGGTGAACCTTCTGGAAGACCTTGGGTATTAGAGGAGTAGGAAGGTAATCACAGAGGAGTCACAGCAGCCATTCGTGAATCAGAGCATCCCTGGGTGACTCCCTTACTGCAGGGATGCATTTGTGGTTGACTGGGGAGGAAAAGATTACAACATGGCTGACCCCAGCGGTTGAATATCTGACTTGCCACTGATGGATTCATGGACCAACAATGGAGACACAAAATAGACCTGCTGAGTTTGTCAGCCAGCACGTTGGAACTGCCGAGACTGTGAGTTTCAAGAAGAAAGTGCCTGGAAGACATTGCCCTTTCCCACACTCTCATGGCCTCTCTGCACAAAGGATAATACAGTGTTCCCCCTTGCTTGTTGATATACCAGTCCACTGCCATGTTGTCTGTTTGAATTGCTATGGTCCCCAGAGGGAGGCACTCCTGAAAGGTTTGCAATGTTAGAAGGGCTGCTCTCATCTCCAGGCCATTTATGTGCAATTTGGTCTCTGTGGGGGAACATATGCCTTGAACCGTCCTGCCCCCCCCCCCACGTCAACAGGGAGGCATCAATGGTCACCGTGGCCTTGGGAGGGGGAAGACAAAATGTTCTGCCAAGAATTAGGCCCTGAGACTGAAGCCACCAAGTGAGGTGATTTCTTCACACCTGAGTCATCTTGATGGTCATAGACATGGGATGAACCTGAGTAGATCACTGGCGTGCTGGGATCCATTGAAGAACCTGCATGTGATACTTGGTGAGAGACATTAACTCGATGGCAGCCGGCATCGAACCTAATGCTTGAAGAATCCGATGAACTGACAGGTGCACTAGATCCAGCAAGCAAGATACCTGATCTCAAATGAGTTGGACCCTGCATAAGGGTAGTGCTGCAGTCTCCAATACTGTGTCCAATTGGACCCCAATGAACTCTAAGTTTTGGCATGGAGAAAGAATGGATATGGGCAGATTGACTGTGATGCCTAGATGCTGAAAAAGGTTGAGGGTGTAACCGGTGGCCATTAATATCAATGCCCGGTGGGGGCAGTGAAAAGCCAATCATCAGAGTACTGGAAGACTTGGAATCCTTGCAGCTAGAGATGAGCTGCCACCACTGCCATGCATTTGATAACACCTGGGGGCTATGGTGAGTCCATAGGGCAGGGCTCCGAACTGGTAGTGAGTGTCCCCTAACCAAAAGTGCAGGTGTCTCCTGGAGCATCTGTTGATCTTGATATGATAATATGCATCCTTGACATCCACTGAGCAAATCCATTCGTCCTTGTGCAACAGAGGCAGAATGGACTGGACAGTGATCATCCAGAACTTGGACTTCTTGAACGGTTGGTTCAGTTCGTTGAGGTTCAAAATCAGACGCAGGTCCCTGGTCCTTTCTGGCACCAAAATGAAGCAAGAGTAATTTCCAGACCCTCATTGTCCTGTTGGAACTTCATGAATGGCTGTTTTTTGAAGAAGGTGTTGAACCTCCAGATAGGCCAACTCCCTTTGGTGGGGTGGAATGTCCAGGAGAGATTTTATAACCAGAGGAGGCTGAAAAAAGGTACTGAAGCTCATTTACTTCTAAAGTAACTAATAACTGTCTTTCTTTTCTATTATCACTGCAAAAAACAACTTTTTTACAAATAATACTTATGATGCTTATTCTTCCTTTAAATTCTACCTAAATTCATACTTGCAGTAGTACTTATACTGTACACAATTGTTTATTATATCCTGTGTATTCTTCTGCTTATTATCAAATATTTTGTATATTTGTATGTTTGGAGCCCCCCCCCCCCCCCCAGGCGTCCATTGAAAACGGGCTATCTTAGCCCAATGAACCATCCTGGTAAACCAACTGCAAATAAATAAATAAGTAGCCCCTGGAAATAATCTGTAACACCCATTGACTGGAGGTGAGACTTGTCCAGGCTAGTGGGTGAAGGGAGAAATGTCCCCAAATGCCTCCAGGGTAGAACAGTCGAGCAACACTTCAGAAGTGCTGAAAGGGTTTCTCCCTGATTCTACGGACCCCCTCTACCTCTAGGGCAGCATCTACCACTGAATCCCCTATCCCTGGCTTGCAGAACAAGAGTCCTGGGGAGCATCCTGAAAAGAAGACAGAGTCCTGTGGAACCAAAGTTTCTTACATCTCCTCAGAGTTTTGAAAAAGGAATGTTGGGGAGTAGAAAACTTGATTCTTACCTCGGACAGAGTCTTACCATCCTACTCACTGTGGGTCAATGTTTCCTTGACAGATGGTCCAAACAAGGTGGAACCATCAAAGGTGGCATTAGTAAAGGGCACCTTAAAGAGTTCTGCAAACCCACAAAGGCAAAGCCAGGCATGCTGCCTAATGGCAATGCTAGTGCCAGCCACTCGAGAGGTGGCCTCCGCCGAACTGGAGATCAACCTCATCAAAGCTTTAGCTAAGGAAGTCAGAGTAGACAGCCTAGGAGAAACCAGATTAAGGCTCTCTGGAGGCAGCAACTCTGTAACGGAAGTGGTGAGTTCCAACACCAAATCCCTCTGAAGCTGGGAAAAGAGTGCCATATAGTTAGTTGCTTTCAATCTGAATGTAGCTGAGGCAAACACGTGCTTTCCAAAGTGGTCAATCACCCGGGAATCTCTGTTCAGGGAATGGATTGAGAAGCTCTGTTCTGCCAGTTCCTTCTTAGTAGCGATGGCCACCACGATGGCAGCGATGGGGAAGCCATTGCTCCAAAAGGTCTTATCCTTGGGAAGACTGAGGAATTTGTTAGCTTTCTTGGGTACTAGTTCCACCATGTCTGGCTCCTTCCAAGTTCTGCTGGCGATGAGTTATACAAGCTTGTCAGCAGTGGGGACACTCTGGTAGAAAATGGTCTCATCCCAAAGGCCTTCAGGAACACAGATTCCTCTGAAGACAGGGTTGGAGAAGATCAATCACCTCTTTGTTTAAGAATTTTTAGGATGACCCCAAAGGATATCTTCTCAGACAGTAGTCTGGGGGACCCATCTCCCTGCTTTAAATCCATGTCTTCCATGAGGGACTCTCTGGGGGACTCCATGTGTCTCCTCTTACACATTCTCTTCTGAGGGAGTTCCTCCATGGTGGGCTCAGGGGAGGACATGGAAAAGACAGGAACCCCAAATGGAGTAGTGCCCATCTAAAGGCACTCACAGGAGGGCTGACCCTAGCAGAATGATGAGGCTTTGACATCCAAACCCAAGAGAGGCTGGTTGAGTCCTAGAGAAGAAGGAGAGGTAGCTGCCAGACTGGAGAAGGTCCTCTCTATTGCCCAAAAAACCAGCAAGCTGGATGAAACTTCTTTCTCCTCCCCAGTGGCCGGAGCCATCCGGGGGCAAGAAGGGATCCTGATGCACCACCAAACAACCCCAATGATATCAGCTCTGAGCTGTCCAGTGCAAAAGCCCCCAAGGGAAGGGAACAGTCCAAACATTCTGGGTCCAACCCCACTCCCAGGGAGCTACCACTGACTTTACAGAGACAAGGTGCAGTCTGTTCTCAGGGCAGCAGAACCAGAGCCAGCCAGGTACCCTGATGGCATAGAGAAGGGAGGAATACCGGAAATTGTCAGCATCTCACTAGGAATATCCTGGTCCTGATGTTCCAAACCCAGATGGATTGGAAGAGAAGAGTGAAGTCCTGTAGATGGGGAAGGTCATCTGGTCATCTGAGCTGGGGACAACAACAAGCCCAACTCAATTTGGGCTTTTTTTAGGAGACTCCTCATCATCATGTCCATATCTGAGGGTAGCAAGCTTCTGTAGGATATGGAAAATGCTAATAAATGGCTGGATATAGCTGGGGATCCTGCCTTGAATCCCAATGCCCTATGGGCCCAGGAGGGGGACCGACTCTGATGTATCAGATCTGATTTTCTGGAAGACCTAGATGTGGAACTCTCATTGACAATTGGATCCAATAGAACAATCAGATCCAAAGTCCTGGAAGGATCCAACACCTTGGGCAGCATGCCAGACAGATCCAACAAAGGGTCGGATCTGGTGAAGTTTTGTTCTGAGTCAGATCCAAAGATGTCCGGGGTGCAGAGACCTCAGATCAGAGAGACTGATCTGAGGTTCTTGGAGTGTAGGAGCCCAGATCCAAAGCCATAGAGGCTGGACTCAGATCTGTGAATCTGCAATCTGTGAGCTTAGGCTTCTTAGCAAGAGAAGGAGACTTCTTAAGGGGAGGGGGAGTGGGAGCCCTCTTCTTTGGTTCCTGAGAGGACTTGGCGAGAGAGTCCGAAGGCAGGGGGGGGCACCCTGAGCCAAGCCCTTCTGCAGTAACTTATTGTGGCACTCATTAAGGGCATCATGGTTGAATGCAGCACAAATGTTGCATTCAGGTGCACCACTTCCAAGCAGTAAATACACTCCTTGTGCAAACTGGAATAAGGCATTTTCCGACCACACAAGGAGCACTTTTTGAAATCCAAAGGTTTGTCAGACATTATTCAGATACACACCTGAAAAAGAAGAAAGAGAGATATTTTTTTTTTTAACTAAAGGCAAGGGAAAGGGTGGGAAAAAATGAAACAATGGTTAGGGTAGAAAAAATATCACTAAGCTGATAAACTATATATAATAATAGAGACTATTGCTATCAGAAAGGAAGGAAAAAGAAGACAAAATAAGCCTCTTATCTTAATATGAGGAAGCTCGAGCCTGGCTCACTTCCTAAACATTTAGCACAAATGAGATCTGAGGGTAGAGATCAACAGGGGATTCTGGGAAGGGAGGAGCTTGAGCTCTGGATCTGTCTATCAGTTGCTGGCTCAGATCTGAGGTTGGATCCAAGACCCATTTTATAATGATGTAGTCTGACTTATGATGAAGAAAACAGCTGACCCTAAACCTTGAGACAGCCAAACAAAGTCCCTCATTCCCTGTCTGAGGCATCTGTAAAGAGTTCATGAGTCAGAATTGGAGGCTTGAAAGAAAGCCTCGGCTTGGGAGAAAGTTGATGAATCTACCAATGTAGCTTGAGTTTAACAGCAAGGAGGAAGGGGACTGGGAAGTCCAGGGGGTGGCAATGTTGGAGCCACACTTGCTTGAGGTACCACTCATTTTAGCTTTCTCATGTAAAGCCTGGCCACAGGGATCATGGGAATGTTGGAAGCCATGAACCTGAGGACCCTGAGAAAGTCCCTGGCTGTGAATGAAGCCATACATAGACAACACTGAAAAAAGGCAGTGAGAGACAGGGCCTTGGGGGGCAGGCAGAGATGCAAGCCTGGAGATGGTCTGAAGCCTGCAACAGAGGAAAAATATGATCCTGAGAATGTGTCAGAGCTGATTTCTGAAAGTTTGTGGTGAACCCCAGACTTTGCAATATGGAAACAGTAAACTGGAGATCTTAAAGCAGATCATCAGGGAAGGAAGCTTGAATGAGTAGATCATCAAGATAAGGAAATATCTCAACCCCTCTCATCCTGTAAAAGGCAATGACAAGAGCAAGGCATTTGGTGAATACCCTTGGGGCAGTAGAGAGGCCAAAGTAGAGGACTGAAAATGCAAGGAAGAAACAGAGAAATGTAAAGCTTTCCTGAAAAGGGTATGGATGGGAATATGAAGGTAGGCTTCCTTAAGATTTAGAGAGACTGGAAAGGTCTGGGGAAATAGAAGGGGAAATAAGGCCTGAAGAGATAACATCCAAAAGGGAGGAATTTTGAGGAAGGTCTTAAGCTGGGAAAGGTCCAGAATTGGTCTCCAAGTGCCTTCCTTTCTGGGAACCAAAAACATTCTGGAATAAAAACCCCTCCCAACCTGGGCAGGGGACACAGCTTAAATGGTGCCCTGGATCAAAAGAAAATGGAACACCCCTGGGAAAAAAAAATTGTTCCTGAGGAGTTTCAGGGATGCCCAAAAAGGGAGGAAGGGATTTCAAAACCATGAAATATCCTTGGTGGCTAATTGAAAGAACCTAAGAGTCTGTGGTGATCTGTAACCAACCTGGAAGCGACAGAGAAAGACAGAGGGATAAGGGAACCTGGCCAAGGAAAGGGGGAATAAACTGTCAAATGGAACACAGCTTATCCTGAAAAGTATATTTCTAAGAAGTACTGGTTTGAGAAGAATTAGCAACAGGTACATGTCTAGAACCTTTTTTTCTTTAGGTGGAGGGTGAGACTACCTGCAAACAAAAGTTGACTAGCTCTGCAGTGATTATGATCTTGCATGTATCAGATCTTTTATTTATCTAATTTTAGTTTGATCAGTTTTCAGTTTAACTAACAGAAATATACTAACATAAATCACATATAATTACTGAATGACAGTTCTTGAGTACGAGTATATCTTATTCAGCAGAGGTCAAACATTAAAAGCAGTGATGAACAGGAAACTGGACTGACTACACAATGGTTGGTAATACTTCCAGAAGTATATACGTAGTCCAAAAAATGTTTCTATTTATTTACTGTTAATGGGGTTGGTGGGCTCATCGCTGAACCTTTTCAGCCTTGACCTTAGCTCAACATGAGCAAAATAAATGTATTTTACAAGCATCTTCTTCTTCTTCTTTTTTTTTTTTAAGAATAAGAAGGGGGGTATTGATGCGTGGCTTGTATGGAGGGGATCTGAGTTTTTATTCAAGAAGACTGGTTGTAATAAAACTTTTAAGTATATCTACATAAAGGTGTATATGGCCAGGATCTTACGATCCTAGTAATTTTTTACCTAGTTTGTTCCTATGTTTCTATGTTTGACCTTCTGCCAGGCACCAACATCGGAGCATAGGTATGAACCTGGCAGCATTTGAGTTGAGTTGACTTTGCACTGTAGGGAAGTTGGAAAATCCTGCTGGGATTGTAGCATTCATTTGCACTCCCAGGCAGCAGGAGCATTAGCAGAATCACAGCCATTGTGGGAGCAGTTAGGTCTTGGATGGGGGTGGAACTGGATGACTTGTCAAATTGGTCTGCTTCCTGACTATTTCCTTCAACTGGTATAAATGGGTTACCGTGCCTGTCATCTTGGTCAGGGACTACAGATGACAGAGGGTTCTCAGCCCACAGCAGGAAAAAATTAGCCAAATGGGAGCATGAAGGGGACTATTGTGTAGGGTAGCATGGGTGAGTAAAATTGTCATCGGTGCTCCAGGTAGAGCACTTGCCTTTGGTGCTGAAAGACCAGAAGCCTGTAGATTCCTTTGCCATTTCAGCTGAATGGATTGCTAACACTGCAGTGCAGCATGGTGGGAGTTGGGTTGCAACTCTGAGTCTGTTGTCCTTTAGTTGAGACCTTAAGCCAAGGACCCATCTTCTTAAGTTGGTGGTAATAAAAGATCTAACACCACCTATAAAAAAGACTAGGGGAAGTTTCACAATGCCCTGACCAATCATAAACATTGTACATCCAGCTAAAGGGGAGTGATGGGAGGGTATTGACAGTAAGGCAGTGTATTCTACAAACATCCACTGTTACAGGTAAGTGGAACTTATGCAACTGTACTATGTTCAACAAACGCATGGCCTTACTGGCATATGGACAGTTCCCCAAAGTTTACCCAATCTTGGAGGAAGGATAAGGATTCAGGAGCACCTGGAGAATGGTCCTAGCAAAGCCTGTTCTGGATCTAGAAAAGACATCCAGTTTGTAGTGATGTTTACAAGCATGGACCAAGGACCAAGTTGCTATCTCTATAATACTTCTAGAGTCCACCCTTTCCCAAAATCCTAGTGAAGAGGAAAAGGCCTTAGTGGAATGTGCCTTTACCTTGTCTGTATTTGCCTCACTATGGCTGATGTAATAAAAAACAATATTATAGGACAACCAAAGTACAATGGTTTTCCTAGAGACAGGCTGGCAACAGAGAAGGAAGTAAAAATCCTTTTGGCCTTCCTAAAGGGCTTTGTCCTGTCAAGGGAGAATCTGAGCTGCTGAAGCTCATCCATGGTAAGAAGTAACGTCAATCTTTAATTCTTAAACCCAAGGAGGAAAATATACTGGGTAAAATCAAACTCTTAAACCACTCACAGCATTACTGAAGGATTTGTATGTTTCAGAATCCTGTACTGTGGAAATCAGGAAAGCTTGTCCAACCATGACAGCTGCAGCTCAGAAACTAGCCTTGCCGATGTACGAGCAATAAGCACAACAGTTTTCTAGGCAAGAACTTAAGATCATTGTGAGCTGCTTGCTCAAATCGTGGAAAGGTCATTTTTTTAAAACATAATAATGATCTCACAAAGGAGAAATTTGCTTGCAATGGGTTATTGTATCCTATACTCCCTTGATAAACTGATTTATCAAAAGAAGAGAAGAAGAAAATGGGGGGGGGGGGGACCACAGGCAGACATACAGAGATGGCCACTAAATGCTCATTAATGGACCCATATGCTAAGCCATCCTGAAGAAGCTCATACCAAATTTTCAAGATCAGAGGGAAATTAACCACAGTTAACCCCCTGTTTCCATTTAGGAAACACCTAGAAAACCTCATCCATTAACGAAAGATAAGATTTTCTGGTAGCAGAATTTCTGGTCTAGTTTAACACCTGCTGCACATCCTAAAAAGGCAGAATGTAAGTATCTAAATAGAGTCAAGATTTAATAATCCAGGCTGTCGACTGAAGTTTCTCTAAACAGGGGTGCACCAGTCACCTCTGAGACAGTGTGATTAGATCCAGATTTTGAAGAAATCTGTGGTAATTGCACTTAACTAATACCATTAAAAGAAAGAACTAAGAGTTCCCAGGCCAAAAGAGAGTCACCACAATGAACTTTGCCATTTTTTTACTAAACCTTCAGAACTGCCTTGAGAATCAATGGAAAGGATGGAACGCACACACAAACTTTCATGTCAAGGGAAACTTGAATGCATCTTTCCTCTAAGCATGGCTGCAAGGATATCTGGAATAGAACCTCAAAAGCTGTCTATTTTTTTGAAAGTAGATCAATCTGAGACATTCCTCATATCTAGACTAGATCACAGAGCACCACTACCTTGAGTTTTCACTCATATGAGATTGCCATGGATCTGCAAAGTCTTTCTGCCACAACAAACTGCTCTGACAGCAAGTAAGATGCCTGAAGAGTCCAAGAATATGAAGAAGCCAGCTGTCCAGACTACATGTGCCAGCTGGCATAAAGGATAAGACCTCATACTCCTAAGAATGTTGAGGTACCACTTGGCTGAGATGATATCAGAAACCAACATAGAAGAACCTGGAGTCCAAAAGTGGTAAAGGATTTTCCAAGTGTGAACCACCACTAATAACTCCAGGTACAGGTATACCTCTATGTATCCTTGGGATTCCAAGTGGCTAGCACTTACCTCTACATCAACACTGGTCTCCAAACAAAAGAGACAAATCTATCAGTATAGATTCTACTGGTCATGGAAGGGACAGAGGAATTCTTATGAAAAAATACTTAGCTGTTTCGTCCAACAGCACAGCACTTTTCTGAGGAAAGGCAGCACCAACCACTGGGATTCCAGGGGAAAAAAAGGTGCTTAGGCTGATAATTTCAGACTTATGGAAGAATGTTCCTTATGAAAAGATGGGTCAGTGGTAACAAGAGAATCAAAGATGTCTTCTGTCCAGGAGTTATTATGGAGTCTCTGTTGAGCTGACTTTCCTCTTTTAACTTCAGAAAGAAAGGCCATTATTAAGCAGCAGTCAATCAAGGAACCCAGAAAGATCAGTCTTTATAAAGATACCAAACATGACTCCAGAGGTTTGACTTCAACTCTACCTTGGAGAGGAAGATCAAGTCCAACTCTATTGATTCCAAGAACCTGGAAAACTACTCCACAGGAATTTGCAAGTCTTCCAAGTATGGGAAAAAAAATGATACATAAAATACTTTCTTATGCAAGCTTTCCTGAGAAACCTCATCCAATGCTGGAATCAAAAGAGGAAGGAACTTCATGACTTGCATACAAAAGATGTAAATCCCTGCTGAATTCATAAGAAGTCAAATAGACTCAGATTCCCAACCAAATCAGGATCCAAAGAAGACAGAATGGTGGTGGAAGCACCAGGATTAATCACCCCATAATCAACTGCCCAACCAATGGGAAAAAAAGTCAAAAACATTTGCTAAAGAACCAGGTGGGTTTAACGGGGTTTTTTTTGCATGCTCAGTGATAGTAGAAGATCCCCGGGGGAGACACACCAATACTGACAACAGAATATGTGCCCTTGACTTCCCCTACACCTAAAGAGTTTGGTTTTCCCATATCAGGCAATGGTACAGCCCCACAGGATGTGTCTGACGATTGTGTCATGCACAGTTTTGGTAGGATATCACACGCCAGGACAGCTGGAGGTAAAAAGAAGGTGAGTAGTGCGACAACCTTCTCATGGCTAATGTAACTCAGAGTCACAAGCACTAGGCTGTGACATATTTTGTGATTTATTAGTATGAGTTTTAGATGCATAAGGGCTAGATGATGTTTGTGGGGGTTGGGGGAGTGGACACAGTATCAGAGTCCATCAAGTCAGGGGGGAAATGTTCTAGACAGATCAGTACCAAATACTGACTGCACGGTCATCCCAGTAACCAAATGGGAAAAAAAAAAGAACTCTATTCTCTTTTATTGGAATTATTCTATTAGAGTCAAAAATGCTCAAATATAGTATTGCAAAGGAATGCTGACCACTGCTAAGCAAGCAGCACAGTTCCTGAAGATTTTATGACAACTCAAGGAGAAGGCTATTTGGTCATGAAAATAGCATTCACTTTTACTTTCCTACATTCAGATTTACAGATTTTGCCTAGTTTTCTGCATTGTGTCTTTTATGGAAGGACATGCTTAACAGCATGCCAGTCCTTTTAGCCTTTACTGTAGCTTGCCTTTGTAAGTTATTTACAGAATTTAACCCAACAGCTTATGTTTTTATAGATGTTAGCAAATTAATATCAACTAGAATTTTGCCAAAGCCATGTTCATTTTTCAGAGTTCATCCTACCATTCTTCAAGGTGATGACACAACCCCAGTTGTTCTTTGCTCATGGTCTCCACTTTTCATTGTTGCAATGCTTATAGCAGCAGGATTACAAACATTGGCATAATAACTGAGGATGCTCTGGGGAAGACGATTCTCCGGATCACTGGACAAAAAGGTATTTACCACTAAGCTGCTGAAAGACCAGCTTTGTCTTTCCTTCATCATCCTCAGAAGTATTTTGTCTTATTAAGAACATTTCATGTTGGTGTAAAGATATTTTGCTTTCATTCTTTATGACCTGACTGAGAGAAAATGGCAATAACATAATAACGTGAAGTGGGAGGCAATGAAAAAATGCAGTATTATCATGTGCTCAAATTTATATTCATGCAATGTCCTTACATCTTTTCTGGTATAAAATTCATTACGCAGAGTGGCCAGTTCAAATGTGCCAAGTAATGTTATTAGGCTCCTTGCTGTTTATGCAAACTTTATAGCTATGAAGTATAAAAGTACAGTAAGCAATTTACTTAACATTAACATAAAAAGGAAACTAGTGGTTCAGATGGGAGATAAACAAGGTTCTTAAATCTGCATTGTGCCATTTCCTGTTCACTGTAAATCACACTGTACAAAGCTCTTAAGTAGACTAAGAAAGAATCTGGATGCTTTTCAGTGAAAATATAAATTTAGAAGCTGATAAAGTGCATGTGTAAAACACAAATGCAGAGGAGGAGGACCACTTAGGGTGTTAGTATGGTAATCTAGGGTGAAACATTTGAGACGCACAGTATGAATCCACATCACCCTCCATGTAATCAAGGACAGCTGCTGAAACAACCCACTACAAAAAGATTCAATAGAAGCTCCCCTTAATCAGTTTCCATATGGCTTTTCTGCATCAACCACATGAAACTGCACCAGCCTTCATTAAAACCAGAAACAGCAACAGCTGTCTGAATGTCAATCCCCAGTGACTGCATCATCTGAATGATAACTGTGGATGTCAGTCTGCTGCATGCTTAACTCCCTTCTGTTTCTCACCATTTGCAGGATTATATAAATGCATAGAGTCAAATCCCATTCAGGAATTTACCTGTATTTAAGTCAGACAGCTGCTAATGTGTCTACATTCCTATGCTAAACTGGGACAGGTCAGTACAATGTCTAGCCTGTTCATCTGGTTCAGTGTTCTGCAGCAACTGCAAACAAATTCATTTTGTGAGGAATGAATAAAATAGATTATTGGTCTGCAAAAGAAGTGAATGGTTGTCTCATCTTAGAATACAAAAAGTGCCAGAATTAATCTTATAGGACATCTTTAGCAAACTAAGCCTGCCCTTATCATTCTTCCTGTGAGGTTGATCAACCTAAAATAACTAATGATTAATTGTGGCATAGCAAGGAGCATGAAAACATACACTATTATACAGCTATCAGGCTGTTTTATTTTTCGTGTTTAATATTCAGATTTCTTTTATATGTCTTTTTAAACATCCTTCTACAGCTGCCTCTGCCTTCGTCTCATCCAGTGGAGTTTATACCATACCCTAATACTTAAAGACTTGACTCTTCAAGAGCCTTAGTTTACAGCAAAATATCTCAGCAGTCAATGGACTTTGTGGATGCAGTTAAAACATTTTGCCAACTGTTGGGTCATTTCTGTGAGGCTTCGTCCCTGTGGCATGCTGCATTTTGATTCCTCTCTCACATAGAGCTGGAGTATGGTGTCTATCACCTTCCTGATTCCAAAATTAATGGGTACCATAACGAGTAATCTCTTTAGCATCCACTAAGGACTCATCATACAATGAAAGCTAACCCTGCTTCCACAGTTCTTAAGGGAAGCAAATTGGTACTTCCACAGACATTGTTCCAGTCATTTGAATTCAGAGAGTAAATCTAACAAATCCTTCCTAGACTTTGCTCATGTATACTTCTGTCTCTTATTTCCTGTTCTATATGTATCACAACTTGACTAGACTTAAGTCTCTCTAACTTATACACACACACAGATACCCATCTGTCATAGTTTATCTCCAGAACAAATTATAATAATGTATTGTTAGGCTGCTTCCAGTTTTATGGTCGCTTTCATATTGTCTATCAATCAATTGCTGTTCATTTGCTCTCTTTTGTAATTCCTCTAGGCTGACACTGAAAATAGTCCAATTACAATGATGCTATACCAGGGTTAACACATGCACAATAAAAATAAATAAATAAAAAGGAATGCCATTACAGGACATTCTGAGTTTCCCTAGCAGATAAGTCTTCCTGTGGCCCAATCTATAATTCAAATCTGTCTCACAGAACATTAGCTACTGTGGTGGTGATCTGTCTTTCTATGAAACAAATAAAATTATGCTGTCTTACCATATGTGAAGTTGTCAAAAAATTAAGACAATCAAAATGTTCTATACCCTGGGCAAAGTTAATGCGATCATGACATAAGATCACTAAATAATTATCTATCTAGTATAATAACCTTACAGTCGGTGGCCTATGTATCTTCAGAGTTTAACAAGATCCTGAGTTAAAATGAACAGTATTAATTCTATTAAGTCTTTACTGATATACAATTTATATAATCATGACAGAGATACACACTCTCAGTCTCTCATACAAAATACATTATGACAATGTTTTTTCCTATTATAATGAAGAGAATATGTGGTGAAAAGATTGTTATTGGGCAGTGTGTGTGTGTGTGTGTGTGTGTGTGTGTGTGTGTGTGTATGTGGGTGTGCCTGGCAACTGGAGTAATAATTACATGAAATAGAGACACTCCTGGCACCAGAATAATTTAATTTTCATTGACTCCATCACCTCATCTGGACTCAGGTTAACAGCATATACATTTAGTCAGGTGTTAATCACACCAGGTCGTTGTGCAGGCAGCCCAGAATTAACAATGCTATTTACTTTAGAATTGGTCAGCTTCTGTTCTTTCTTCTGAATACCGATATAAAATGTAAGGAAATGTTTAGTTTTATTATTACACCGCCATATTCTGATTGTTGTTTTCCTATTACTTTTCAGGTCATTTTGCTTGAAAATGGTCCATCAACTCTTGCTAAACACACCTACTCAACTACCACTATTTAAATACATAAATAAAACACTGATGGTTGCTGGACCAGTAGGAGCCAGTATCACCTGTAGTTACTGCACTGGTTCAGACTATAAACTTTCAGAAAGTGTCCTTGAGCCATGTCTGACTCTTCAAAGTAATATGCAGCATCAGATCTGAGCTGTGCATTAAAAAAAGTTAAGAACTCAGCAAAAAGGGAAGCAAACTGCACATTATACAATGCAATAACAAATGTTGAAAGAGTGACCCCCTGTGGTTGAAACTGAAATATGAACAACAGAAAAGTTTGATAAGTACAGTACAAATTGCAGAACATTTAGTGTTGACAAAAGAATGGCAAGAAGTGAGATCCAAAGATTCAAGGAAAGCCATAAGCAGTGAGTCACTGGAGTCAAGAATGAATGGCTAGAAAAGCCACTGATATATTTATGAATTATTAATGATAATTCTAAATGCTTGAATTATGAAAGACCACTGAACTACAATGTAGTTTTTTCTCATTTTCATTTACATGATCTTGTACAGGCACAGGCACGCGCACACACATGTGGGTAAGAATACATACAAATTCAGTGCATGTCCATGTAAGCATTTGTGTGCATCTGTCATTTTATATACTTTTACAAACATATGTGCACTGAAATGAGGCCAGTATGTTATAAAGAGGTTAGATACTTAATAGAATAAAATTAAGCTGGAATTTCTAAAAGTATTTTTCAAATACTTCTATACACATTTAAGTAAGAAAGTAATGACGGTCTGGAAGAATGTGCCAAATCAGTATTTTGGCTATGAAAATCAATCATGCATCCATTCCCTGCTTGGATATAGCTAACCATAGTCATATGCCATACTGATAGAAATGGCATTTCACATATCATGCATCTTTTTATTATTAAAATAGAAGACTAAAATACTTGTTCTGAAGAATGAGTGCACACCGATTCCTGTATATCTCACCATCCTGAGCATTAAAGTAAGTAGGCACAGGCTTCTGTTTTGTCATGTGTTTCCCTCATTTGAATTCATCCAGAGGTTTAATAATTTATTGGTTAGATGTGCACTGCCTTTTAGTTATCAGCATTTTCCTAAAATAATTTTAGTCTTTACAATTATATCTTGGTTGTATATCATCCCCCTTCTGCAAGACACTTCCCCAACTGCCAAAAGAGAAACAGAAAGCTTCCGGAACATAAAATAATTCTAAAACTGGTAAAGGAATGTCTGCACCACAAACAGTTAAGTACTATTCCTCTTTTCCTTCCCCCATTCAGTCTTACAATACCCTCCATATGCTGCACTCCATTTATTATTATTATTTCTGCATTGCGTCAGGAGGGAACTATTCAGGCTGAGCTGCAGGGATTAAAGACTCAAGCCCCAGAGAAGTCTGATCACATCCGTCACATACAGCTGTTTTCAGTTCCAACCCTTCACACCTGCTTTTATTTATTATTCCTTACAAAGACTGGATTACTCTAATTTTTCAAACCTCAGACTTTTTGTAAGGGAAAGAAGTTAGTCCTCCCACCTTTTAATGTTATTCTAAAATATTTCTTTAGCTGGATATTATTTTATCTTACTTTATTTACTTATTTATCTATTTAGTTTTTCAAATGTAAATGGAGGGAACTGTCATCCTTTTTCTGCAAGATTTTATTTATTTCCGTAGATTAAAAACTCAATCACTGCTACTTAAAAAATATCCTGTAATATAACATTTTCATATTTAGGCAGTTTTTCAGGTAGGATACAGAAAAGCTAAAGCACGTCTATTCAGTTATATAAGCTATGTTCTAAGAACATGTGGTTCATCAGTAAGTAAATTATATCTGTTTCAAACCAGTGTTCAGTATTTTCATGTCAGTATTCTTTACCGCTATGATCACTTCTTCCCAGTGTTACAGAAAAGCCATGCAATAAAGATGACCCTTTTAAACAGACAAAGTCATCTCTGAAAAAGAGGACTTATTTTAGTCTTCAGAAGCACAACAGTTATTGTACAATATAGATTTATTTGATTTTTTTTTATTTATTTGACATTTGGTTACCAGCAAAGTCCAAGTGGGTGAGAATCCTATTTTCAGTGGAGGCCTGGGGAGAAAATCTCCATTACAAAGAAGAACAGAAAAAAAGTGTTTTTACAGTATTGAACAGTAACACGCAAGTATAATACAATAGTTCACAGTAATAAAGAGTAACATACAAATGAATACAGCGTACAAATGATAACAGAATTCAGGAAACTGGGATACAGATGGAACATGCTATAGAAGTATAGCCAGCAGTCTACTAATACAGACCACTAGAGTTAAATCTAGATGTAATCTCATTTACAGTCTCTGGGATTAGAGGTTTGCTCTGTGCCATAAACATACAATCATTTTGTTTTGTATTAATTATAACCTAGAGATATGAAACATACTAGCATCTGGATTGGGAACCATCATAGACATTCTTACGATTATCAGCAGATTCAGCATTTCATATCTTGATATGAAGAAATAAGAAGCCAAGAGCTAAGTATACCTTAGATTCATGGCAAAAATCTGCACATCAATTGTTCTAAAAGACTTATTCATACTATATATTATTTAGTAGGACTTCCTAACCATAACCAGGACATGGTGAACCTAAGTCCCAGACAAGTATGTCTACCTTGAGATGATTATTAGCAGTATGTTGTAAAAGATGTCCCAAAGGTAACGATAGGGCATATTTATGCATTTAAGGTGAGCCCATGGCTAACACACTGCACATAAATCTGGTCCAGATCTGTTGGAGTACCTGAGTGACCCATGGGATTGAAAAATATACCTTCCAGCAAACTTTGTTAGCCAGCATAAAGTTGGCACTTCCCCCCAAAAAATGTCAGATTTCCATCCCACAGTTATTTTCTCACCTTTATCAAAAATACTTGAAAGGTACATCTGTAATCAGGGTCTTCAATGCATGCATTCCAACAATCTCCTCTCACACATGCAACATGACTTTTGCTTCAATCATTACTCCATCACAGACCTACTCTCCTTCCTTAGTACAATTTACCCAAATATAAATTAAAACAAACTTGTATCAACAATATCCTTGATCTTTCCAATTTCTTTCATACTGTCTCCCTACATACTCTTCCCTCACTAGGTTTCTCCACTGCTTCAAATAACTGTTTCACCAGCTACCTCATCAGTCATGCACAAGCATTCAATTGGCACTCCACCTTTTCTTCCTGCTTACCAGTACCTACAGGTAAACCATAAAGGCCTGTTCCTGAAGTTATAATTTTACTTCTGCCATAGCTCAGGCCACATTAATTCGATATGCAGATGATACTTCTCTAATTTACTCATCATCCTTTCCACCATTAATACAACCTATTACTCAAGAATCATTCACCTCTATAGAAACAGATTGGTTTCACTCCCAACTACTCCTAAACCCAATGAAGCAAAAATGATGCTCTGCATTCCTACACTCTACACAGACAAAAAACCTCCAACTTTACAATTCTCTTCTCACAAAATGCACAGCTAGAAATTATCTCACAAGCCAAACTACTACAGGTCATCCTAGATATCAGCTTAAATTTGACAAGTATATTCAATACTTGTCGACAGACACATACAGTTCTAATGTTCTTACTGAAAAGTCACACAGAACAACTATTTCATCGTATTTCATATAAAGTTTATTCTATGCTGCACCCGTGCTTATAAACATTGGCTTAACTTCAATCTAAGAACTGAAAGAATTCTACAACATAACACCCAAAATTGCTACCAAATTGTCCAACTTAAGTCAGCACTCAAAAAACTAAAATGGCTCGAATTTGCAAAACGAAAAAAAAAAAATCAGCTATATACATCTAAAGTGGCCCAATGAATACATTTCTATTTTGAGAAATGCACCTATCTCACTTCACTCCTGCAATGGTACACTCCCACAAGGCCCTGTGCTCAGCAGACACAAATCTACTTCAAATTAAAAAAAAAAAAATCATACACGTTTGGTGACTCACTTTATTTCACCTATGTATCTAAACTGTGCAACTCCATCACTACTACTTTTAGGCCAATATCCTCCACCATGTGCTATAAAACCAAACTAAAGGACTCGTATGTAATTCCTGGCAGTACTCTTTTTCCAGCTCATCTAAATAAAACTGCTGTTATGTCTCATTATTTTCTTCTGCAACTATTCATATATTATATCCAAATTTTGTGTCTTTAACTCCACTCTTTCCTTATAACCATACTGTCTTCCCTTTATTATCCCAGAGTTCTCTAAACGTATTCTCTCTTCCAACTCTAAACAGTTAACAGTCCGCTTGCACTAAACCTTCTAAACTGTTAACAGTCCACTTACACTAAACCTTTCTGCAAACTGCTCTAGTAATCTTAATTTTAATAATGCCTCCTTGTTTCTAATTGTAATCTACCACTCTCATTAATATACCCCTCTATATACTGCCTTCATTCTTTTTATAAACAATGTGTCTTACACTGCTTTGTAAATATTCTTTCTGCCTTCTCCTGAAAACAATTATTGTGCCAAGTTATTAATTTTATCATGTTGTATTCTATTACATTTTTATTTTGTTATTAAAATGAGAAATCTTGTGGTGCATTTCTCCCCAGTTCTCAAGTGAAAATGGGTTTTGCATGGCCCAGTTTGACCATCCCAGTAATTAAACACAACTAAAATAAAATAAATAAATAGAATTGTTTGGTATTTGCTGTCCACTTCTGAAACTAGATTACAAGTAGCAGGGGAACCACGCCCTATGAAACCATACTAGCCGAACTACTCTAGCTATTGGAGGTAGCCTTACCTTAATAGTGTGGGATCTTTTAGAGGCAGCCAGCTGGCTATCCAACAGATTATATATGGGCTTACACTATGCTGAGAGAGTTTATCAATGAGACTAGCATTGCATATAGTGTAAAAGGCCTTCATGAAATTAAGGTCAGAAGTATGGACTTTAGGTGCTTGTCTGCAGCTTCAATGACCTTTTTGAAAAAAGTTGACAAGGCTTAGTAGGCATAGTCTACCTTTTACAAATCCAAGCTGGATGGATTCAGGCTTTGTAGGCTACATATATCATTGTTTATTAACACATCAGATATGTGTTATATAACTTTACATTTGATACTTGTGAGGCTAATAGGCCTATAGTTTCTAGGTCTACTGTAGGGCTATATTTCCATACTGGAGCATCATAAGATAATAAGAGGTTACTAGGCTAATGGCTAGGAACAAAACCAGCTCAAGGAGCCACACAGAACACTTTTTATTGAAAACAGCAATCCAAAAGGCTTTTGAAAATGCTTTCTTAAGTAGTAAAAAATCAGTGCAATAGCTCTTCATAGGTTCATACGTGTGTACTAGACTAATGGCCTTGGAGCCTTTTACAAGCCAAGCCCAAAGGATTACCCTGGCATCGTGCCACCCAACCTTAGTTCCCAGAGCCTCTGTCGAGTAGAGCCAATGGAGTGATCTCTGGAGTGAATTTTATGTTTCCCATCCACTCATCAAGATTTCTCTTGAAGAAGGCCAGTGAGGTGCTCCGCTTGACATGTATGGGAAGTCTATTCCAGAGCATGTGCAGTCTCTGGGTTATGAACCTGTCCCTCCAGCATGTTCTGTTGATTGTGGTAATGAAGTTGAGGTCTCTGCAGTGTGTAGTGCATAGGGATTGAGGGATTGGGATTTTTTTAGATGTAGCATTTCTATCAGAGCTGGGTCAGACATGGCTTTGTGGGTCAAGCAGAGATCGGTTCTAAGTAGGCGATATGAGACAAAGAATAGTTGAGTTTTTTGTGTCTGTCCATATAGGACAAGTTTTTAAGGCCTAGGATCCTCTTTGTGAGGTACTTTTGTGGCCTCTCCAGTTGTTGCAAGTGTCTAGTGAGGTACATGCAAAATGGGGCATTGTACTCAATAATTGGCCTAATGAGAGAAGAGTAGAGGGAGACAATTACTTCTTTCTTCCCATCTTCATTTAAATACCTTATTAAACAATTGATCAATCACATAATGAAAACTAATCACCTAAACTGTCTCATTTTCAAAATGGATTTAATATGGTTTACAACACTTAATCCCAGACTCCTATCTGCCCTTAATTCATTTATCCAATGATATGTCATACATTCAGTTTTAGTTGTTATGTCACCACCTGTAAAATTAAAGGGCATTTATTATAGCACCATAAACTTAAAAGAGAGTGTATCATCTGAATCATTTATATGCTGATAAAGGGCATTGTAAAATATGGCTCTAGGTGATTCGGTCATGTTGACTGTCACCAAAAAATGGGCATGGGTAGTTACCAGTGATAAGTGGGTTGAAGATCCGGCCTACTCTCTGACCCACGCCAGGGACCCATGCTAACGGTGGGAGGGGTATATGTGCCCCTATTGGTCAGTGTGTGCCCACCATAAAAGCCCAGCAGCCCTGGGTCAATAGGCTACTGGCTGGCCGTTGTCTAGTTGCCCAGCCTGGGTTACCTGGGATAGCTCTGTTGAGTGAAAGCTGGACATAGAACCAACCAACCTGCCAAACATGAACTAAGAATTGCTACGCTTAATGTAGCTTCACTGACAGGACGCAGCTTAGAAGTGGATGACATGATGATACGGAGGAGGCTGGACATCCTATGTATCCAAGAGACGAGCTGGAAGGGCAGTGCAACAAAGCCACTTGGCTTGGGATCCAGACTCTACTACTCAGGTGGTGGACAGGCTAGAAATGGTGTAGGAATTGTGGTGAGACAGAGGCTTCAGAAGTCAGTGAGGGATATCATCAAAATTAATGACAGACTCATGGCAATCAGACTCCAGTGTAATGATAGGACAATATTCATAATCTCAGCCTATGCCCCACAGCAGGGTTGTGATAGTGAGGAAAAGAATGCATTCAGACAGCAGTTGCAGGACCTACTAGATAAATCAGGACAACATGAACTGGTGTTGATAATGGGTGACTTAAATGCACATATCGGGACAGACAGAACAGGATATGAGGACTGCCTGGGTCCACATGGGTGGAGCAATAGGAATAAAGAAGGAGAAGCCATTCTAGACTTCTGTCTGGCAAATGGCTTGACAGTAGCCAACACATGGTTCAGAAAGAGAGACAGTCACAAGATCACATACAAGAGTAGCCAACATGCAACTCTGGTAGACTTCCTCCTAGTAAGGAAAAGGCACTGGGGTAGAATCCATGCTTGCAAAGCCATCCCCAGTGAAACAGTCGGTTCACAGCATAAACCAGTAGTTGCCACAATCAGCTGCAAGCAGTGGTCAGAGAAGGCTCTAAGGTCAACAGAGACCAGGCTGAAGACCTGGAAGTTGACTGGAGAGAAAGTACAGCAGTTCAAGGAATTACTCAGGCTAGAGCACCCCAAGAAGAGGAGGAAATAGGTGGAGTTGAAGTAGAGTGGCAGCGCCTAAAAACAGCATGTGTTAGGACTACAGAAAAGATATGTGGCCGAGCCAGGTATGGAAATAAGGTACATAAGGAAAGCTGGTGGTGGAATGCAGAAGTGCAGAATGTAATCAAAAGAAAGGAGGAGTGCAGGAAGAAGTGGGAGATTGAAAAGACTGACCAAGCTAGGAAGGACTACTGGTTGGCTAACAAAGAAACTAAGAAAGAAGTTGCAATAGCAAAGAATAGGGCATCAGAGGCACTCTATCAGCTTCTGGAAAGTGACTCAGTAAGGGGCACAAAGAAACTATACCAGGTTGCAAGGCAAAGACAGAAAGATAAAGAAGATAGTCAGACACCCTTCATAAGGGATTCCAGCAACAACCTGCTTACCAGCCCACAGGACATCAAAGGCAGATGGAAGGAGTATTTCCAGCAGCTTTTGAATGAAGAAAACCCCACAGAAGCGGTACTGCCCCAGAAACAGCCTACAATGAGAGAAATGGCTCCTGAGGGTACTAATTGCATTGTGGAGAGAAAGGTGTATTCCAGATGACTGGAGAATAAGCATACTCGTGCCAGTGTACAAGAACAAAGGGGACATCCACAACTGTGGACAGTACAGAGGCATCAAACTCCTACCACATTGCATGAAAGTTCTGGAGAGGGTGATTGATAAACGGATATGCAGAATAGTAGAATGTAAGATGGGAGATGAACAGTTCGGATTCAGATCAGGATGCAGCACAATTGACCCGATGTTTGCATTGAGACAGATACTTGAGAAGAAACTAAAGAAGAGGAGAGAGTCAAACTGGGCTTTCCTAGACTTGGAGAAAGCATATGACAAGGTCCCAAGAAAGCTGATCTGGGCAGTACTGCAGTGGTTTGAAGTCCCAGAAACATTGGTAGAATTAGTACAGGCTATGTACAAGGACCCAGTGACTCAAGTACGAACAGTGTTTGGCCTCACTGAGGGGTTCCCAGTGGGAGTTGGTGTGCACCAGAGTTCAGCTCTGAGCCCACTGCTGTTCATACTGGTAATGGACTACATCAGCAAACAGGTTGGAGGGATCAGAGCAACAAAGCTGCTGTATGCAGATGATGTGGCAGTACAGGCAGACTCTGATCTAGAACTTCAGCAAAGGATAGGAGAATAGAATGCAAATCTGAAGGCACATGGGATGAAACAAAGCACAGGTAAGACAGTGGTAATGGCAGCAGATTTGGGAAATCAGAAGAAGCTGAGAATAGAGATAGATGGGAAGATAGTGGAACAGGTAAACAGCTTCAAGTATCTGGGAGGGGTGGTTGAGGAGAAGGGTAGTCTGAATGAAGCTAGAATCAGAGGGGCTGCAGCCAACTGGCATAGAGTATCAGGTGTAGTATATGACAGAAGAATGCCAAAGAAGCTGAAAAGTAAGGTGTACAAGACAGTGGTGCGACCAGTACTTCTGTATGGTACAGAAACCTGGGCAGTAAAGACAGAACAGTTGAAGAAGCTAGAGGTGATGAAATGAGGTGCCTGAGAAAGGTGGTAGGATGCACACTGCGGGACAGGCGAAGAAATGAGGACATAAGAGCAGAAGCCAAAGTAGCTCCAATTGCAGAAAAGATCAAAGAAAACAGATTACGATGGTATAGGCACATGTGTAGAAAAGCAGAAGACAATCTGGTGAGGGAGATTTGGGACAGACAGGAAGAAGGTAAGAGGAAGCGAGGGCATCCAGCAAAGAGGTGGATGGATTGTGTGAAAGAAGATCTGCGACAGTCAGGCATGAGTGTTGAAGAAGGCAGGAGAGTGGCACTGAATCGAGAGAGTTGGCGACAGTTAATACGATACCCCAACCCCATGTAAATGGGGAAAAGGGGATGATGATGATGATGATGACGATGAAAGGGCATTACTATCTAGCTTCCTCCATATTTTAGATACAGGGTCACAGATTCTCTCTTTTGATTTCCTTTTAGTTTTACCAATATTGAAAGCTGGACAGGAATTACATATAGCAATAATTCCTGAATTCACAAAATTACAATCTGAGCAGACATAACTTTTATAGCTGTGCTCCATAAATGAATGCACAAATGTATTATTTCTATATATAAATTTACAAAAACTGCAGATGTTACATGACAAAGACCCTTTTTGTTGACTTAGTCATCTTACATCCATTTGATCTAATTCCTGCTTTAAATTCATACCTTTTTTGCAACTAAACTCACCTTTATCTCCTATATGTTCATGTAGTTTCTCAATACTTCTAAGAATATGCAAATGTTTGTCCATAATATTTTTAACCATATTAGTACATGTATTATAAGGTATGGTAAATCTTATTCTACTGCTTGTATTAGTTCTTCCAATATTATTATTATTATTATTATTATTATTATTATTATTATTATTATTATTATTATTATTATCTTGCCCCTTCCTTGAAAAAAATGGTTTACTCACAGTTGGTCACTCCCTCATAATTTTAGTCTTATTATTTATTAGGTCCAATTGATTATAACCCCTCTCTTTAAAATATATGTAATACGACCTCCTATCTGTTCATCAAGTACCTCATCTTTTATATTTAGTCTAGCTGTAAGTAACATCTGACCCCTAATCACATTATCAAATACATGCTTAGGGTGCATGTATTTTTGTTTATTGCCTTTACATAAATTTAGTCTGCAAATCAATGTCCTGTTTCATTATATTGATATCAAGAAAAGTAATGTCATGTGCAGAGAGACATTTCTTAAAATGTAAAAAATCAACAGTGCTCATCAAATATTCTATGCATAAGTTAAGTTCGGTCTCATTTCCACCCCAAACAAAAATGTCATCCACAAAGCACTGATAAATATACATAAAATGTAAATAATGAAATGTACCATTTTCCTCACTGTAGTGCAATCTCAGAGTTTGTATATTTAATTAGCAGGGGGTATGGGGGCACAAGTAGGCTTGCCCCCCATGCAAGAGCATGAAAAACAGTTCTATTTTTTTTTCAAACTTTCAAAGTTTCAAAATTTCGATCTTATGGTCTCGAATTTAAGAAATTTGAAGTTTTGAAATTTCAAGCTTTAAAAGTAGATCCTGTCTAACATATTCAATTCCAACGTCATTTGGTATGACCATAAATAATACATCTATATCAAGTGTAACAAATACAAAACCCTTATCTTATCCATGTAACTGATGCCAATCATACAACTGTTGTAAAAAGTCTTACTATCAGTAATTAGACTTTGGGAAAAGTAGTCACTGAGCACATATTCAAGATAATGAGAGATAGGTACTGTTTTCCATTTTCCAGCTGAGACAATGGGTCTCATAGGTGGATTTTTCTGGTCTTAATGTATTATAGGAAGGCCATAATAAATAGGTGTAATAAGTTTGGGGATTTGAAAAAGTTTACTAAATCTATATTTAGATAATCATTTAAATGCATTTTGTGTGTGTGTGTGTGTGTGTGTGTGTGTGTGTATATATATATATATATATATATATATATATATATATATATAGATATATATCATTACTAATTTTACTAACAATTTTATTTAAGAAAGTTTGTGTAATATTCTCATAAACATTTAAGTCAGGTAATAAAAGTGACATATTCTTTATGTAATTCTCTTTGTTCATTACCTCAATCCCACCCCCTTTATCGGCAGGTTTAATAACAGTTTCTTCATTCATCTCAAAAGCAATAAGGGCTTGTCATTCATCAGCATTTAAGCTGTAAAATTTATTCTTAAATTTACCAATAAAAATGACTCATACAGATCATTCTCAAATGCTTTGTCAAACACTGAGGCATTATTATTGCTAAGAGGTACAAATATACTTGGTTTATGATGATAATTACTCTTATTTTCATATTCTGTCATCCCAGGAAAAACAAGTTTCAAATTAAGCTTCCTCGTAAAAAGTCTGAGCTCAGTTAAAAAATCAGATATAGCCTCTGCAGAGGCATATATAAATGTTAATCCATTCTCAAGTACTGAATTCTCAAATTCCATTAAGCAGTATGTCGATAGGTTAAAAAAGGTTATCTTGTCTGTTGTCTGGATGTACTCTGTGTTGTGGGACCTTGGTTCCTTCAAGTCAGCTTCCTTCCCCTTTCTCTTCTTCTCCTCATCTGTCTCCATTTCTCTGTATCTTGTAAAATCTATGGAAAATCTAGAGGATGGAGTCTGGTTAACTTCATTTTTTTCAGCCGTGGCCATGTTTTGCTTTCCAGCAGATTTGTCACATGGCCAGAAAAAGACATGCCCCTTCCTGAAGTCATCACAGTCTCTTCTGAACTTTCTCTTTTTTTGTGGTTACAATACACTGTTCAAAAGTAGTAATATGATCAAGCATCTCCTCATCTACAGAAATAATCCTTGTATAATTTTTGTGATTCAAGATCTTACCCTGTAACACTTTAAATGAAGTTGGAGTGGACAAATACACAAGGGCTTGAGAATCACACAAAGAAAACGCCATGTCTCTGTCCATGTCAGAATCCTCTGACATATTTTCTTTAGGAATACATTAACCCAGTTAGTCTATTGGTATGGATGTCTGCTCTCCAGGATAGAAGGCCTGTAATAAACTCCTGACTAATGAGAAAATAATTCCTATGAGCAGACAAAATGCCTTTGGATTAGCAATGTCTAACCTTTTGTTTCTTTGTTTATGGTCATCCCTAGAAGGAAATTAACATAGGTGGTGCATCATCCTGGCCACTATAGGTTCATAGGTTCATAGGTAGGTACTAGGCTATTGGCCCAAGGGCCTACGTAAGCCTAGCCAACAAGGTTCCCTGGCTTATACCACCAAATAAAGTTATTTTCCTGTGCTACTGTCGAGCAGAGACACAGAAGTGATCCCCAGGGTGTATTTCCTATTTCCCATCGACTCATCAAGATTTTTCTTGAAGAGTGCTAATGAAGAACTTTGCTTGACATAGATGAGCAGCCTGTTCCAGAGTATGGGAAGTCTCTGGGACAGGAATCTATCCCTCCAGTATGTCCTGCTTATTGTGGTGACAAGGTTTAGGTCCCTAGAGCATGTAGCTCGGAGGGATTGAGATTTCTTTAGGTGTAGCATGTCCAACAGCTCTGGGTTTGACATAGCTTTATAAGTTAGGCAGAAATCACCTCGGAGTAGGCGATATGCTACAGAGTAAAGCTGGAGTTTTTTGAGGCGGTCAGTGTAGGGCATTTGTTTGAGGCCAGTAATCCTCTTTGTGAGGTACTTCTGGGGCCTTTCCAGCTGCTGCAGATGTTTTGTGAGGTACATTCCAAAAGGGGCATTTTACTCTATAATGGGTCTAGTAAATGTCGAGTAGAGGGGAACAATGACCTCTTTTTTCCTGGATGAGAACCCTTTTGTGATGAGGTGTACCATGTAGAAGGACTTCCTGACTATTGTGGCGATGTGACTATCAAAGGAGAGACTACTGTCCACCTGGGTCCCAGGGTCTACTACTGTCCACCTGGGTCCCAGGGTCTTCTATCACACATTTGGTGTTAAGTAGATTGCTGCCTATGTGGTAGTTCATGGGTACATAGTTTTTACCAAAGGGGATAACACTGCACTTCTGTAGGATGTCCACATCATTTGGGGAGTTGACTATGGCTCCTAGTTTGCAGTCATCTGTGACCTTTGTTAGCCACAGACCTTCTGTGTTAGCCTGTACTTCAGAGAAGTAGATACCAAACAGGAGAGGTCCCAGGACGGAACCCTGTGGTACTCCACTTGTCACTGCTTTGAGGTCAGAATTGGAGTCTGCAACTTTTACAGTGTGGATTTTGTCAGTGAGCCAGTTGGCATCCCATCTTGTGATGTAGGGCTTTATACCTAATTCAGTGAGTTTAGCTATAATTTCAGAATGGGGGATGATGTCAAAAGCTTTGGCGAGGTTAAGATAGGCTGTGTGAACCACCTTACCCTCATCTACGGCTTTGGTGACTCCCTCAAAGAAGTTGATCAGGTTCAGGAGGCATGATCTGCCTTTCACAACCTCGAACTGGGTGGGATCCAGAGTGTGGAGATTACCAATGTCTTTGTTTATGAGTTCCATGATGATACGTTCCATGGCCTTGCAGACCAGGCTCATCAGGCTAATAGGTCGATAGTTCCCGGGATCAGTGGTGGCTCCCCCTTTGTGGAGTGGGATAACTGTTGCTGTGCGCCATTCAATGGGCACAAAGTCTGATGTGAGGCTATTATTGAACATGGTGCTTAAGTGGGGAGCCAGTTTGTTCTGAAGTTTGTGTAAAACGCAGCCTGGGATGTTGTCCAGTCCCATGGATGCTGTGTTTTTGGCTTTAGAGAGTGCAGCTTTTACCTGCATAGTTGTGATTACAGGGACTCTGCATTCTTTCTGTATAGATATGGGCCCTTTAGAGGGTGGGGGGGGGTAAAGTTAGCACTGAACCTATCTGACAGGATGTTGGCAATATCAGTTGGTTCTGTAATTTTTGTGCAGTTGTGCTGCAGCTCAGAGCAGATCTGGGTGTTGCCATCGCGATTTTTGACATAGCTATAGAATGCTTTGTGGTTGTCCTTAGAATTAGTGGTGATTTTGTTTTCGTAGCTAGCTTTGGAGGATCTTATAAGGGATCTCAGCTTCTTACTGAGGCTGACCAGGGAGCTACTCCACTCATGGGATTTTACTCTCTTTTGCAACAATTTCTTCCTTCTGTTGTACAGTTTGTTTTTGGCAGGGGACCACCAGATTGGCTTCCTTTTTTTGGAGGATAGAGTCTTGGTTCTGTTTGGAATAGCAAGATCCATGCACTCGTGTAAGTGCTTATAGAGTGCATTTGTGTAGAATTCAGCAGTTGTAACTGTATTGTCCATCTGCATGGGTGTCATGAAGTTCACCACTTTTGTCTTAAGAAGCATGAAGTTGGCTTTGGAGAAATTTTTTAACATGGTTTCCTTAATGGGGGGTGGAGGTGACTATGGTGGCAGAAAAGATGTTTTTTCAATAAGCAAAAGCCATACAAAGAGGAGTACACCGCATCTATTGCAAAGTAAGAGGGTCTATTAAATTCAACTATCTAGTCCCACCATATCAGAGTGCTCTCTGTCTTTCACCAGGCCCTCTGAGAAGCAACCCCAGGACCCAAAGATGATGGCTCTCCCATGCTTAGATTAGAAATTGGAACAGCCTAGAGGGCTTGGCTACTTCCCAGCCTATGGTGGTAGAAGGGATTACATCAGAGGAACCCAGAGAATGCAGTGAGTGGTCTGAGGAACAACAAATGGGTCCTACAGTTTTTAGGTATATTGATAAAAGAAACAGAAGGATCTGTGTAAGAATACATCCTGAAGCCAAGGAAGAAGCCTGCTTGGTGGTAAGCACTGCTGGGAAGAGTCAGTCAGGTGAGTGTTCACAAGCAGTACACGCGCACACACACACACACACACACACACACACACACACACACGCACACACACACACACACACACGCACACACACACACACACACACACGCACACACACGTACACTCACAAGTGCACACACACATGCACGCACACTCACACGTGCACACACACACGCACACTCACACGTGCACACCCCACACACACACACACACACACACACACACACACACACACACACACTCACACGTGCACACACAAACACACACACGCACACGCACACACGTCCACTCACACGTGCACATACACACACACGCATGCACACACGCACACTCACACGTGCGCACACAAACACACACACACGTACACTCACACGTGCACACACACACGCACGCACACTCACACGTGCACACACACACACACACACACACACACACACACACACTTGCACTTCCTTACACAGTCTCTCAAAGTTCAGAAGTAAAAGCACAAGCTATACACAAAAGGCCTGTCAGAACTCTAATTCAGTTTCTCAGAAACTGCCCTGAGAAAAAAAGAAAAAATGCAGATATGTTGTCATGACGTATACACAAGCACCAAACATAAAAGACATTTCTAGCCTTAAAATACATTTCCTGATGCTTAAATATAACACTTTCAAGCAAAACGTTTCATGCAGTAACATAATAAAGGTATGTTTCCACAAAGTATATCCAAGTACCAAAACACTCAAACACCATTTGAAGTACATAAAGACACTGCACAATCATTAAATACATGGACTTCAGTTACAGTGTCTCAAAAGCAGTATATTGTTTCTTACAAAACAGTCCCACTATTCAATAATGAGCCTGACTCTAAAAACAGGAGTTTCTGACATGATACTTCTGATATTGATAACATTTTTGGTATTCTTTAGAAAATAAAAATGCATCTAAAATATTTAAAGATACTATTTTCCATGTGAAAGGGTCCTGATATGGGGATTCATCTGCCACAAATGAAACCTGTAGCCAGTTACTTCCCCTGTGAAGCCTCACTGTTGCTTTCCTTTAGGTGCAAGAAAGTAAGGAAGTCGTCTACACTCTGACTGCTGATTTACTTCCAAGGGGCTAGTCAAGCAGCAGCCAGAGTATAGTTGTGGGAGGGAGCCAGAGCCTTTGAAGACTTGCCAATGATTGTATCCTGTGCAAGATACAGCTGAAACTGCCAAAGGCTACTGCAGCAGTGAGTATCACTAGGTCTCCTAACATATATGTATACACCCCACAGCTCCTTCTAGACCTGAATGAGTGGTAGGCACTGAAGCCTGGGGAAAAGTGAGTACTGTCTTTGTACTGGAGCCAAGTTTCTGTAACTGCATAAAAAATGCACATTTCCAGGGTACAGGAAGTCCTGAAACTCAGATACTTTGCTTAAGATTCTAACATTGGGTAGTGCTATCTTGACATTGTCTTAGTTATACTTTGCTAAATGGGTATGTCCATAAGCAGAACTTTCCCTGAAAAGGCACTATGGGGGCAGCAAAGGCTATTTCCAGTAAGCAAAAGCCATAAAAAGAGGGGTACAGCCCATGCAAGAGGGTCTCTTAAGCACCTCATTCAAAGCAGATACATGCTGCACCCCCCCTGGAATAACAACAGTCAACTTGCCAGTTGCTAAAGACAATTACTTTATCATTGAACTCATGCATAACTTGATGATGACAGACTGCTGTTCAGCACCAGTGACTTTGACTCCTTGGATACATGGAAGGAGTCAACACTTTAATCTCATCTTTAAGCTTATTCTGTACCAGTTAAAAATATTTATTCATTAAGATCATATAGTCAATATTAATTTTAAGTACTTACCACTTCTTACAGAGGTCCAGATGAGATTCACCATATGTAGGCATCTTTAAGATAAGTAAAACTCTTACTACAATCTGAAGATGAATATAAGCTTCAAAACTGAGCTGCTTCCAGTGTAGCTTTTTAAAGGACTGTACTTTCCAAAACAGGAATGTCGTCTTCCAACTGAGCAATTTCTTTTTGATCCACACTGCTCTCTGAATTTAATGTTGCATTAAGTAATGGGTTATCCTTAACATCCAGTATATTATGATGTGAGGTGATACTAGGCTAATGGCCCTAGCCATTCATGCCCCAATTTTCCCAATTAAAATGTCCATGGGCTAGAATGGCTTTGATAAATGTCTGTATCTTAGGGGCATCTACAAATTGCCCCTATCCATAAGGGCCAGAGGTGACAAGCCAGGTGTGAATCTGCAATTTCCCATCCATTGGTCCAAACTACATTTGAATAAGCTTAGGGAACAGTTCTATTTCACATGAAAAGAGAGTCTGTTCCAGAGAAAGAGTAATCCCCAAGGCATATATCATTCTCTCCAACATATTTTGCTTATGTCACAGAGAAGGTTTAGATCCTTTGATCAGGTAAGTCTAGTGCTGTTTGTTATGTGAACGTGTAGCAGATCCATCAGAGCTGTATCAGAGAATGCCTTCTAGGTTAGGCATAGATCACACCATTCCCATTCACCATGCTTCAGGTACATAACCCATGGAGTGACTTTCGGATAATTGGTAGCTGCAGGAAAATCCGGTTGGATTGGGAATATAAAATTATCTGTCAGTTTGAATGCAAGGAAACTAGCAATACATTCAATTCAGGGTTTGGAGAATACACTTAAAGTAAATTCAGTACAGTAATGGGCATCATTTTTAAGTTCCTAATGAACCTGGTGGCTATTTTTAGAGTTGGTAGCAACTCTGAATTTATACCTGGTGTGATGTCCATCTTCTGGGCCAGTTTTCAAGGAGCCTCATTCCTCACCACTGACACTGGTGGAGAATGTTCACTTTGAGAAAAATAATAGAAACACATAGTATATTCAAATGGAGCTCTCTGCACCAAGTACAATTCCCCTTAAGAGCACACAGGGAATGTATACGGGGGGCTAGGCTTTCTCTCTAGGCCTCAAATAAGACTCCTCACTGACTACTACAGAGCTAAGTCGTTAGCCAGGTGTTCCAATCCAAGTCCTCCACCACTGTATCTGTGAAATCAGATGTCTCAGTGTCCCTGTTCAAATTATCTGTCACACATACTCTCTTGAGATTTGGATTTGCTCACACACACACACACACACACACACACACACACACACACACACACACACACACATGCTGCATTACTCCCTCTGTCACAGCTGGCACTACCTCATATCATCACAACTGGCACTGCATTCATTGATAGTATGCTTGAGGGTTTTTTATTAGCTTAACGTCTCTTTCTTAATGACTCATTTAGATTTGATTCAAATAGCTTAATGCTTCTTATTTTTTGTTGTAAAGTTTGTTTATATTGGAGTTGTATTCTTAATACAGATTTATGCATACTCTTTGAAGCATTAGTCTATAAGGGAATAGAATTCTGAGAATTATGCAATAGCTTCAATAATGCAGTTATCTGCAGAATTGTATAATTTATACCTGCCAAGAAATACACTGCTTCATTTTTTTTAGAGGGAGTCAAAATGTGTGTTATAGAAGAGGGTTACTACTAGATAGTTGGATTTTACTAATGAGGTAGTGACTTTATGGGTACCACAGGAAGGGGAGAAGATGGTAAGGACAAGGTCAAAAAAAGTATGTCTCCCTGGGGGGACAGTTTTATCAGTGTATTAGCAGTGATAAAACTGAAATCTTTGAGCATAATTTTCGCTAACTGTATATGAATGCCAGTTTATAGTGAAGTAATGTCACCTGTACTAAGTGCATTCAGTTCAATGAGAGCTCTCTGATAATACTTTGATAATCAGCATGGTCCTATGCATGGAAAAGCAAAAGGGTTAGCCCACCATGAGTGGCTGTAACTTGAATACTTCCTTGCATGTGTCAGAGCAATAAATCAGCTGGTTTACCAAAAAATAAATGAAAAAACAAGTTTCCAGTTAAGTGTCACCTGAATAACAGGTGAATTTACATACCAACAGAAAACCCTATTTGCAAAATAGTTTGAGCCAAGTCTGAAATGAAGAGGTTCCATGGCAGACAAACTGAAATGGCTGATAAATACCCCTTGCCAAATGAATTAGGCCAAAGGATACTAACTAATACAAATGTTTCAGGGCCAGAGTTAATAATCTCTAATCCCAGATGGGCCCTAGTAATAAGTGAGATAGATGAAGCACCAAATAGAACATGTTGCTCCCCTCTTTCCATCCCTTTTTTATTCCCTGTTTGCCAAAAAAAAAAAAAAAAAAAAAAAAAAAAAAGATGATGTGTAAGATTTATAATACTGCACCTTAAAAATCTTAGCAACTCACTGAATTAGTTTTCCTTTATCATCTGTTTGAAACCCTGAGCAGATGTAGGGCCTCATTATCTACAATAGAGTTGAAAATCTCAGTTTACCTCATCAGAAAACTTTTTAAGCATGTACTCAGGCATATTTTCTCAAAACAGTGGCCCTAGACACAGTATGTGCAAAATTATACATGCTCTTCAAATCATGTTTAGACACGTCATACAGATTAGAAATTTTAGGATTCAGACAGGACCTTCCTTGTGAAGGAAGTTTGGCAGAACAATCCCACAAGCTGTCAACTCTTGACAGAATAAACTGAAAGAAGGAAATTATCTTACAAAATGTGTGAGATACCTTACCTTTTTGTACATGAGGGAAGAGTTTGGAATTAATAAATGCTATGCTTTGTTGGGGGACTGAAGGCTGAGGATCAGGGTTATTATAAGCAGCATTTAACACATTCTCCAAGGCTGGCATAATTATTTATTTATTTTGTTTTACTGGGAAATGCTTGACTGGGCATGAGGCCCATTTTCAGCAGAGGCCCAGGGAGAAAAGCTCCATACATACAAATAAACAGTATTAAACAATCAAACTGAACACATATTAATCAACAGTGTACAAAGCAAGTCAGTAAAGAAATTAGTTATCTAACCATAATTAGAAAATAATTAAATAAATTAACAAATTTAACAAAGACTGGCACAGTTAGTGATAAAAACTGGCCGGATGAGTTAATAGTGAGAACAGTGTGATACAGTAATTGCAAGATAGAGAAATGCAGTCTATAAAACAGTTACAGGCAAAGCAGTATATGTGTATACATTGCTAATTGAAACTGAGTGCAGAATCAAGATAGCCTTCAGCAGCTAATAGTTGTAGCTGTGAGAATGAGCTAGTTTAGGGTAATGTAAGGGGGTAGTAGGTAGTTTAACCAGGAGTATGGCAGGAGAAGAGCCAGTGTTTTGCTAGATGTTCCTTAAGGAGGTTTTTAAACTCTTTTTAGCAATAGGTTGAGGAAGAGCATTCCACAGTTTGGCAATTTTATGGGAAAAAGGGCAGTGCCCTGTGTGTTGTGGGCTTGGGTAATCTTTAACAATAGGAACCAAGAAAAGTGGATTCCGTGTGGCGTAGTGGACTAGTTTGTTCATCGAATCTTTAACAATAGTTTATTTGAGGATCTTAGAGCTCTAGGATTGCTGTTGGGTTGTAATAAATTGGTGAGTGCTGAGCAGTTGTTCGGTTTGTGAATTAAATTGTGGGCTATGGACAGTTGGTTAAATGTTAGAAGGTCTGGTAGTTCTAACCATTTAAGTTGGGAGAGTACAGAGCAGTGGTGGGTTCTGTAAGGGTGGCCTGTGGCAAACTTGGCGATTTTGTTGTAGCATGACTCCAGATTATTTAGGTCAAATTTACGAATGTTTGTAAATCACTAGGGAGCCACAGAGGAGGGTAGAGAGTAGATGTGTGTGGGCAGTGGCTAGTCTGGCATTGTCTGTATGGTAAGGTTTAATTCTGTAAAGGCTACCATGTTTGGAGTGGACCTCTTTGATGGTGAGGGAGATGTGGGTGTCAAACATTAGGTTATCATCGATTGTGACACCTAGACGTTTGGCTTGGCTGGTGGAATCTATTTTGGTTCCGTTTGTGGAAAGGATAGAAAGTGGAGTCAGACATGTTTTGGGTTTATTGTAATTGAAGACAATTGACTTGGTTTTGTTGGGGTTAAGTAGGAGTTGATGGCTAGTGAGGTAGTTTTCTATGTCCTGGAAAGATTTTTTTGTTTGTAGGTCCTGGGGGATGGGGGCTGTGCAGATTAATGTAGAGTCACCGCGTATTGGACTTTGGAGGCTAGTTGGGTTGAAGAGCTGAGGTTGTTACTAAAAATTGTAAAGAGAAGGAGGCCAAGTATGGATCCTTGGGGTAGACCAATAGTGATGGGTAGAAGGGGGGAAAGGGTGTTCTCCCATTTGGTGGCTTGCTGATGGTTAGAGAGATAACTATGGAACCAGGACAGGGCTGTTGTGTTGAGGCCATGGGATGATAGTTTATTTAGTAGGATTTGGTAGGAGACAGAGTCAAAAGCTTTTGACATGTCATGGGATATAGAGGAGACCATTTGGTCTCTGTTTATAAAATCTTGAATGGTGTTTGTGAAAGATAGCAGAGCAGTACTGGTACTATGTTTTGGCCTAAAGCCGTGCTGTGTGAGGAAGAAGACTTTGTGATTAAGGAGGTGGGCAAGGAGTTGAGAGTGATTCATTTTTCTAAGATATTGGCTAGAAGGGAGAGTATGGCTATGGGACGGTAGTTAGTTAGATCCTTAGAGGAGCCGCCTTTGTGTAGGGGAATGATGTGGGATATTTTCCATAGATGGGGGTACATATTGTTCAGAGATAGAATGGTTGATTAAGACTGATGTGGGATATGTGATTGAGGGGGCAGCAATTTTAAGGAATTCATTAGGTAATTTATCAGCTGCTAGACAGCAGGTTTTTTAGTGTGGAAAGGAGAGATGTTATGTAGTCTGTTTGGATTGGGGTGAAAGAGAAAGGGGTGGGAGTGTCAGACGAGGGAAGGGGTACAGTGAGAGGTTGAATATTTGGATTATCAAGAAGAGATGTGATTGAGTTAATGAAGTGAGTATTAAATTGTGTAGCTATTGGGTCTGAAACCTTGGAGTTGGTGGGTGGGGGGTAGGGGTATAACCTGGGTTGAGAAGCTTCTTAATGTTTTGCCAAAATTTTCTGGGGTTAAATTGGTGGGTTTGCTGATCTGAAAGGACATAGTTTTGCTTGTCTATTTTTATCTGTCTCTTAGTCTAGTTACATAGCTGCTGATATGTTTGTGTGGTCTATGTTATTTTTGATAGTGTGGTAAGTGGACCATGTCCTGTCTCTTTGCTTCAGCAGTGCTAGGGTATCTTTAGATAACCAAGGTATGTGCATAGCTTTTGCTCATATTTTTCTTGTGGGTGCTAGATTGTTGAGTATTTTAAGAAAGGCATTGTTGACGTAAAGGACTGCATGTTCAAGTGGGAGGTTTCTAAGAGGCGACCAGTTACTTTGCTGAAGAAGATGGTTGAAAGTGGAGGGGGGAAAGTTTTTCTGTTCCTAATAAATTTATATACTGTGTTGGTTTCTGTCTGAGCTTGTTTTCTGTACAGGAAGGTAGGTGAGTGGTCACTGAGGGAGTCTGGAAGACAGCCTGCTAAATAACCTAGATTGGGTTTGTTAGTTAGTATCCAATCTAGTGTGGACTGCTTTTTAGATTGTTTATCTAATCGGGAAATGGTGTAGCATGAGGTAAATCTTCTTGCAGCATATCATATCATCTCCTTTTTTAAGGGGGGGCATCTACTTGTTCCCACAAAAATACATCATTCAACCTAGAATGAGTCTTAGTAAAGGAAAACTACTCTAATGAAGTTGGAGTGGACAAACACACAAGGGCTTGAGAATCAGACAAAGAAAAAGCCCTGTCTCTGTCCATGTCAGACTCCGCTGACATATTTTCTTTAGGAATAAATTAACTCAGTCTACTGATATGGATGTCTGCAATCCAGGACAAAAGGCCTGTAATAAACTGTTGACTAACAAGATAAAATAATCCCTATGAGCAGACAAAATGCCTTTGGATCAGCAATGTCTAACCTTTTGTTTCTTTGTTTACGGTCATCCCTAGAAGGAAATTAACAGAGGTGGTGCATCATCCTGGGCACTATGGTGGCAGCAAAGGTGTTTTTTTAATAAGCAAAAGCCAGACAAAGAGGAGTACAGCTCATCTACTGTAAAGTAAGAGTGTCTATTAAATTCAACTATCTAGTCCAACCATATCAGAGTGCTCTCTGTCTTTCACCAGGCCCTCTGAGAAGCAACCCCAGGACCCAAACATGATGGCTCTCCCATGCTTGAATTAGAGATTGGAACATCCTAGAGGGCTTGGCTAACCCCAAGCCCTTGGTGGCAGAAAGGATTACATCAGAGGAACCCAGAAAAAGCAGTGAGTGGTCTGAGGAGCAACACACGGGTCCTACAGTTTTTAGGTATATTGATAAAAGAAACAGAAGGATCTGTGTAAGAATATATCCTGAAGCCAAGGAAGAAGCCTGCTTGCTGGTAAGCACTGCTGGGAAGAGTCAGTCAGATGAGTGTTCACAAGCAGTATGTGCACACACACACACACGCACACACACACACACACACACACACACACACACACACACACACACACACACACACACTTGCACTTCCTTACACAGTCTCTCAAAATTCATAAGTAAAAACACAAGCCATACACAAAAGCCCTGTCAGAACACTTTCACAGAAATCACCTGAGAGAATAGAAGAAATGAAGATACGTTGTCATGACATATACACAAGCACCAAACATAAAATACATTTCTAGCCTTGAAATATATTTCCTGATGCTTAAATATAATACTTTCAAGCAAAATGTCTCAAGCATTAACATAATAAATGTATGTTTCCACGGATTCAGTAGACAATCTCGAAATACTGAAATGTTGAATTTCAGTATTTCAAAACTGAATAATAGAAAACCCACATACCTGAAAACCCAAAACCGAGAAAAGCACAATCATGACCACACACACACACACGCACACACACACACACACACACACACACACACACACACACACACACACCCCTGCACCCCCCACCCACCCCTACTTAAATATACTAACTCTGAGGTCGCACTAAACACACAAAAAAACACCACTGCACACACTCACACACACTAAAATCCCTACCCAATACCATTTACCTGAAACCCCAGATAAATCCACAAACTGCACCGCACGTCACAAACGCGACACCATGATAGCAGATTCGACATTTTTGCATTCGACATAGTGCAGTTTTGCGTAACTGCACTTTCGACTATTCAGTCTCGAAATACTGGAATTCGACATTTCAGTATTTCGAGATTGTCTAGTGCATCCGTTTTTACAAAGTATACCCAAGTACCAAAACACTCAAAACACCATTTGAAGTACATAAAGACACTGCACAATCATTAAATACATAGACTTCAGTTACAGTGTCTCAAAAGCAGTATATTTTTTCTTACAAAACAGTCCCACTATTCAATAATGAGCCTGACTCTAAAAACAGGAGTTTCTGACATGATACTTCTGATATTGATAACATTTTTGGTATTCTTTAGAAAATAAAAATGCATCTAAAATATTTAAAGATACTATTTTCCATGTGAAAGGGTCCTGATATGGGGATTCATCTGCCAGAAATGAAACCTGTAGCCAATTACTTCCCCCGTGAAGCCTCACTGTTGCTTTCCTTTAGGTGCAAGAAAGTAATGAAGTCGTCTACACTCTGACTGCTGATTTAATTCCAAGGGGCTAGTCAAGCAGCAGCCAGAGTATAGTTGTGGGAGGGAGCCAGAGCCTTTGAAGACTTGCCGAGTATTGTATCCTGTGCAAGATACAGCTGAAACTGCCAAAGGCTAGTGCAGCAGTGAGTATCACTAGGTCTCCTAACAAATATACTAGACCTGATCATCACAAACATGGGGACAAAATGCTCCACACCGGAAGTATATCCCTCTTTGGTAAGATCAGACCATAAATTAATCTCACTGGAAATCCACATCCCGCCCCCACCCCCTGCACAAAAGACCACAGTGAAGAACTTCTCAAAAGCAAACTTCACACTTCTTAAGACTGAAGTGGTATCCTTCAAGGCCCCTGGACCAGTGGAAATCACAACCCACACTGCTGAATCCTTTGCAAATGCCTTCTATGGGCACCTTCAAGAATGCATGGATCATGCAATCCCAAATAAAACCAAGACCCATTCCCCCAAAGGTAGGCGCCCGGTCTGGTGGACCCCAGCCATAAACAAACATTACAACAGGAGGAGGAAGCTACTACATGACAGAGCAAAATCCCTAAAAGGGAAGACATCTCTGATCAGTACTAGCAAAAAACTACGATCACTCATAAAATCATCCAAGGCCAACTTTGAGAGAAAAATCGCAAAAGACACAAAAGACAATCACAAGGCCTTCTTTAGCTATGTTAGAAACCTGGGTGGAAACTCCCAGATATGCTCAGAGTTAGTCCAAAATGACACAAAATACACTGAACCCACTGACATTGCCAACATTCTGGCAGACAGGTTCAGTGCAAATTTCTCCTCCCCCCCAAAAGGAGAAATAATTATCCCAGCAGAGTGTAGCCTCCCTAACATCTCAGATGCCCAGGTGAGAGCCACCCTCTCTAAAGCTAAAAACACAGCATCAATGGGACCGGATGGTGTCCTGGGCTGTGTGCTACATGAACTCCTAGAGGAACTAAACCCACACATAAGGCTGCTGTTTAATCTTAGCCTTACTACAGGATACGTACCCAAAGAGTGGTGTATGGCAACAGTGGTCCCACTTCACAAAGACGGTGCTTCTACGGACCCTGGAAATTACCGCCCCATAAGCTTGACGAGCCTGGTCTGCAAAGCTATGGAGAGGATCATTATGGAAATCATAAACAAAGACATTGGGGACCTACAGACATTGGATCCTACCCAGTTTGGCTTTGTCAAGGGCACTAAGGCCATTGATGAGGGTAAGGCAGTTCACACAGCATAACTTGACCTTGCAAAAGCCTTTGACACAATACCCCACTCGGGCATCATAGACAAACTCACCAGCTTAAATGTAAACCCATATGTCACAAGATGGGTTGCAAACTGGCTCAAGGACAGAACCCACAGGGTCAGAGTTGCTGGAGCAATGTCAGACTCTAAGCCAGTCACAAGCGGTGTCCCACAGGGCTCAGTCCTGGGACCCCTCTTGTTCGGCATTTATTTTTCCGAGGTACAGGCAAACATAGGAGGATTGTGGCTGACAAAGTTCGCAGATGACTGCAAACTGGGCGCCATAATTGATACTCCAGTGGACACAAACATCCTTCAGAGAGGCCTCATAGAAATGGATAATTGGTGCCAGAGCCGTGGCCTTAAGCTGAATGCCAAAAAATGTATAGTCATACCCTTTGGGAAAAACAAGGTACCGACAAGTTACCACATAGGCAGTAATCCATTAAGTACGGAAGAGGTAATCAGGGACCTAGGGACCCAGATTGACAGTAACCTCTCATTTGACACTCACATTGCCAAAGTGGTTAGGAAGACCTTCTATATTGCCCACCTTATCATGAAGGGTTTCACATCTAGATCAAGAGAGGTCATTGTGCCCCTGTACTCTTCTCTTATCAGGCCAATGATTGAGTACAATGCCCCATTTGGGATGTATCTCACCCGACACCTGCAGCAGTTGGAAAGACCCCAAAAGTTCCTCACCAAGAGGATAAAGGGTCTTAAACATATGTCATATGCTGCCCGACTGAAAAAACTCCAGCTCTATTCAGTCGCATAGTGCCTACTCAGAGGTGATCTGTGCCTGACGTACAAGGCCATGTCCAATCCTGAATTAATGGACATGCTCCACCTCAGAAAATCCAAATCCATCAGAGCCACGAGAATAAGTGACTTAAACCTCAACACAGAAATAAACAGGACGTGCTGGAGGGACAGATTCATAACCCAGAGGCTCCCTACACTCTGGAACAGAATCCCAGTCCATGTTAGGCAGAGCCCCTCACTGACTCTATTCAAGAGAAATCTCGACGAGTGGATGGGAGATCGTAGGTTTACCCCGGGGGTCATCTCTGTGTCACTACTAGACAGAGGCATAGTAAACTAAACCCTAAAAGGGCGTAGTATTCTCATCCTAAGGGGTGGTGTAAGCCACACACACTCTGGCTAGGCTTATAAATGTCCTAGGGCAGATAGCCTAGTACAAACCTATGAACCTATGAACCTATGTATACGCCCCACAGCTCCCACTAGACCTGAATGCATGGTAGGCACTGAAGCCTGGGGAAAAGTGAGTACTGTCTTTGTACTGGAGCCAAGTTTCTGTAACTGCATAAAAAATGCACATTTCCAGGGTACAGGAAGTCCTGAAACTCAGATACTTTGCTTAAGATTCTAACATTGGGTAGTGCTATCTTGACATTGTCTTAGTTATACTTTGCTAAATGTGTATGTCCATAAGCAGAACTTTCCCTGAAAAGGCACTATGGGGGCAGCAAAGGCTATTTCTAGTAAGCAAAAGCCATAAAAAGAGGGGTACAGCCCGTGCAAGAGGGTCTATTAAGCACCTCATTCAAAGCAGATACATGCTGCACCCCCCTGGAATAACAACAGTCAACTTGCCAGTTGCTAAAGACAATTACTTTATCATTGAACTCAGGCATCACTCTTGATGATGACAGACTGCTGTTCAGCACCAGTGACTTTAACAATTTGGAGACATGGAAGGACAGCTCAGTGGTGTCTCTTTCTATCTCCTCTATGGAGCAGTGCCTAAGGACATTCACTTACACATGAGAAACCCTAAGGCCATACTCATATTCATGACAGTGAAGGGTCTTGAAGGCTGTCTTAATGTCCCTTATCCTTGTCCAGTATGGTGAGTACAGTATCAGTGTGTCTAACTATAGAATCACCAATAGTAAGGACCCTGTGACTATCTTCAGGTTTATGGGACCTCTGGAGACAAGGCTTGCAGTTTCGGGGATTCATAATAGAGGTATGAATGCACATGAGTAGGTGAGGACAGAGATGCGTGTGAGTCCCTGGGTGTTTGAAGTTTGCTATACTGGAATGGGGGAAGGGGCTGGAAGGCTTAGGTAAATATTATTTAAGCATCTCACCATATGGTGGTAGGAATTATCTTGCTGTTTACTGAAACAATTTGGAACTAATATGGAATCAGAGTTGTTCAGATGTAAACAGACATGAGGCAGTTATTTCACTGCATTAAAGCTCTTACAGCTAGCGGACCGGCAGAGGAAGAGATAAAAGCAAGCCAATAAGGCTATGATTATAGGAGCACTACTGGTTTTGCATGAAGAATTAAGCAACGTTTACCAACAATAAGAAACAATAGTAAGTATTCACTAACTGCTACATTTGGTATCACCACAGCTGCATGCAGCTAGTAATCAATGTCACTCTGCTCCTTCTCTCTCCAGGAACAAAACATCAGTTGTAATCTCAAGTTAGCTCCACAGAAGTGGCTTGCCATAGCTCTGGTGATTCGTCTTATCTCTGATGTTGCAGATCTGTAGGCTTTTCTTGGCAGTTTCTCTGAGAAACACATTTAGAGGCACAATAAAACACCAAGCTGTGCAATGGTCCAAAATTTAAAGTAAAGTGGCTATCAATCATTATTCCTCTGTTCCCTCTCACTAGGAGCAATGAGTAGAACTAATCAGAAATGGGCTCTTGAGAAGCAGCTTCCAGGATCTTCAGCAAATGATAGTCACTAAAATGTATTTATTTATTTATTTTAACGGTTGTTGACCGGGTTAGTTCGACTGGGCAGCCGAAATTTTTCAGTGGAGGCCCGAGGAGAAAAGCTCCGAAAAGTACAAGTAACAAAAGTAATCACATGACAGAGTTATAACTAAAAAATATGTATGAGATGTATGTTGAAACAATATGCTAGAAAATGGTCATTAAATTAAAAGCATAATATAGTATGAAGTTCATACAACAGTAAGAAGAATGCAGAAATTATAGATAAGTTTGTAAAACAGAAAGTAACAAAAACATAAACAAGAGATAAGCCCAAGGCAAGAGACAATTTCCAAGATTACAGCTGTGGAAGTTGTAGGAACTACTGACTATTAGTATACTTTATTAGAAGCAGAGGCAGAGAGAGGTGGGAGAAAAGATTGCTGCAACAGTATTATAGGAAGGGAGATGGATTAAGTTGGGTCATAGCATAAGCATGTCCATGATATATGTCAAGTTTCCTTTTGTGTTGTTTTGAAAGAGTTGAGGTTAGACATCTGTCTAACACTTAGTGTTAATTTATTCCAAGCAAAAAAAAAAAAAAACACCAGGAATCAAAGTCTTTCTACTCCTTCTCTTATCAGGAGCAAAATAGCAGCAGTAATCCCAAGATTGTTCCTGACATGCATTTCACAGGCTGGCCAGCAATCAGTGGTCACATCCCAGATGGTGCATATTTTAAATGTAAGCTGGAAACAGGGGTTAATGATGTAGGCATTGTAGTGTGTACCTAGTATGTGATAAGATAAGAAAGTAAGGGTGGTATAAGTTTTATCAGTGTAAGGGCAAGACCTTCCTATTATGATCTTCTGGCATTTATGGCTGTGAATAGCTTTTAAGGTCAAATGTATGTAATGGACAGGCAATTCAAGAGCCACTGGGTTTGAAAACACAAAAGGGACAGGGCAGATCTTTTCACTGACATTTTACAGGGCCACTCAAGATTTAAATAATTGGCTCACTGGTTACAGTGACATACTCAGCATGGATTTCCTTACACTGTGGGGTCCTCAGCTTTACTACTCATTCTCAAAGATGTTCTTTGAATAAAAGGCAATGTCTGACCCTGCTTTATTGGAAATGCTGCATATCCACTAGTCAAATGATACACGGGTTAAAAGACCTTAACCTGGTATGTGATATTAATAGAACCTGCTGGAGGGACAGATTTGTCTCCCAGAGGTTTCCACACCTTTGGAACAGACTCCCACTTCATGTCAAACAGAGATCCTCACTGGCCCTCTTCAAATGCAATCTGGAGGATTGAATGGGTAACTGTAAATTTACCTTTGGGGCTCCACCTGTGTCCTCTTGGACAGGAGCAATAGGTAATGATCGTAAAAATAGAACTTGGCTAGGGTTGTAAGGGCCCTAAGGCCATTAGCCTAGTAACTTTCTATGATCCTATGAACTTAATCTTCCAACTTGCTTTATTTTGTTTTCTTCTGGTGAAATCTGTCTCATGACCAGACCATGTCCTGATTTGTTCAAACTGAGGCTTCCTCCAGTTTTATCACACATTGCTGAACTGGTTCACAATAAGAACTTAAGAAACATCTCTTGTGGCAGTTTGATGGTCACAGCGAACCAACTCATGCTAGAAATCAGTTATTATGATCTAGATTCTCTAATGCAACATTATATTGTCATTTCTAGTGGCCTGGAAGAAGTGGCCACTGAACTTGTGAATCTTATGTCTTTATCTGCTCTGAGCCATTGCTTGTCCATGAGTATGGAAACTGTGTGGATTGTGATTGTATTAATCATGGAGAAGACCACACTTGACTAATGACACACGTAAGATGAATAAACATTATGTTACCTCTCAGAAATGACATATAAGAAAGCAATGCCATTGTCTTTGATATCTGTGCTGCTTTCAACCATCTAGCTAAGTTGTTTTGACTGAGTGGCAGGATATGCAGCCCAGTCTGTTGAACTACTTGCAAAACTTTTTCATCATCACATTATGTTGATATGTGACAGTGCACAGTTGTAGCCCTGATCTGTTTATTCTGTAGATTTCTGGCTAGTTTCATTAACCAGTGCTACAGGTCATATCTGGCAAAAGCAATAAGATGCCCCTGGGGAAAGTCACCCTTCACAAACTGTTGGTATAGGTCACATGGGTGTCATATGTGAGATTCATGAAAACTGACTGGGTGGCTTGCACATACATTGCAGATTATACCCTGTGCATTACAGGCTAACTGGCAATTAATAGAGTGATACCCTTTCTGCTTACCATACCTTCTTTCTAGTTCCCCATGTGGGGCATTTGTTCCAAAGTGGGCATACTCAATGGATTCCAAGGCATTAGGGAAATGAGATATATCAATAAACTCAACCACAACCAATAAGGCAAAACAATGTACCCAACACACGAGTCATATGTGACTCTATAGTCAGGCACACTGATGTCCTACTCGCCAGGCTAAACAATGAAAAGGTTACTGTCAACTGCCTGTCGGGTGCCAGGATCCGCCACATAACCCACGCACTCAGGTCACTCCACAACAAGTACAAATATGACTCTGTCATTGTCCATCTTGGTGGGAATGACCTGAAACGTACCTCCCTGGACTACATGAAAAGAGACATGGAAGAGCTCTCCAATCTTGTAGCCCAGGCAGGAATGACCCTAGCCCTGAGTAGCATTCTGCCATCACCCAGAATGATACCACAGTACGAGGACAAAATGATTGACTTCAACAATTGGCTAAGCTTCTGGTGTCATTCTAAGGGGATCCAGTATCTGTCTGCTTGGGATGACATGGTCAACAGACCATGATGCTTTGCCACAGATGGCCTGCACCTGTCAACCCTGGGATTCCGGATGCTGGCTAAGGCTCTTGCTGCCCCTATAATGCCTTTTTTAGGCAGGGTTCAAATAACAAATTCACCACCATAACAGGAACAGGCAAGCAAAAACTGAGGGTAATGCTACTCAATGCTAGAAGTCTAAATCTCAAAATGCACTCACTCGAGACACTCCTTAAAATGGAGAACATCGATATCTGTGCAGTGACTGAGACCTGGTTCAAGGCTCCAGAGAGCACCCCTGCACTACCAGGCTATAACTCATACCACACTTTTCGGCCATGTAACCTGGACCGAAACACCAAAGGCAGAGGTGTGTCCATATTCATTAAGGATATCCACACATCCAGGCTAGTTGCTCAGCATAATGCATCCGAGGTTATCCAAGTGCAACTAACTCTGGGCAAAACTGCAATCCAAATTGAAGCTTGCTACAGATCCCCCACCATGCCCCAGGATTCCCACTCCTCTTTTCTTGATGTAGTGGAAAATATTAGGGTTCAACCAAACACCCTAATAATGGGCAACTTCAACTACCCCACCATTAACTAGGAAAACTACTCATGAACCAACTCCTTAGCTCAACGCTTTCTGGAATTCATAGACTCCAATGCCCTAGATCAACTTATCCACACACCCACCAGGGCAACAATATCCTAGACCTAGTCATTACCAACATGAGTGACCAGTGTTCCACACCTGAAGTCAACTCCTCGTTGGTCCGATCCGACCATAAGCTTATCACCCTTAATATCCACATCCCGCCCCACCCCCCATTAAGGAAACCACAGTAAAACATTTCTCCAAAGCGAACTTCATGCTTCTTAAGAAAGAAGTGGTGAACTTCATGACACTCATGCAGATGGACAATACAGGTACAACTGCTGAATCCTACACAAATGCACTCTATAAGCACTTGCACGAGTGCATGGATCGTGCTATCCCAAACAGAACCAAGACGCTATCCTCCAAAAAAAGGAAGCCAATCTGGTGGTCCCCTGCCATAAACAAACTGTACAACAGAAGGAAGAAATTGTTGCAAAAGAGAGTACAATCCCATGAGTGGAGGAGCTCCCTGATCAGCCTCAGTAAGAAGCTGAGATCCCTTATAAGATTCTCCAAAGCTAGCAATGAAAAAGTCGCCACTAAATCCAAGGACAACAACAAAGCATTCTATAGCTATGTCAAGAATCTAGATAGCAACACCCAGATCTGCTCTGAGTTACAGCATGAAAATTACAGAACCAACTGATATTGCCAACATCCTGGCAGATAAGTTCAGTGCTAACTTTACCCCCCTCTCACCTGCTAAAGGGCCCATATCTTTACAGGAAGTATGCAGAGTCCCTGTAATCACAACTACGCAGGTAAAATCTGCACTCTCTAAAGCCAAAAACACAGCATCCTTGGGACCAGACAACATCCCAGGCTGCGTTTTACACGAACTTCAGAACGAACTGGCTCCCCACTTAAGCACCATGTTCAATAATAGCCTTGCATCAGGCTTTGTACCCACTGAATGGCACACAGCAACAGTTATCACACTCCACAAAGGGGGAGCCACCACTGATCCCAAGAACTATCGACCTATTAGCCTGATGAGCCAGGTCTGCAAGGCCATGGAACGTATCATCATGGAACACATAAACAAATACATTGGTAACCTCCAAACTCTGGATCCCACCCAGTTCGGGTTTGTGAAAGGCAGATCATGCCTCCTGAACCTGATTGACTTCTTTGAGGCAGTCACCAAAACCGTGGATGATGGTAAGGTGGTTCACACAGCCTATCTTGACCTCGCCTAGGCTTTCGACACCATCCCCCATTTTGGAATTATAGCTAAACTCACTAAACTAGGTATAAATCCCTATGTCACAAGATGGGCTGCCAACTGGCTCACTGACAGAACTCACACTGTAAAAGTTGCAGATTCCAAATCTGACCTCAAAACAGTAACAAGTGGAGTACCACAGGGTTCTGTCCTGGGACCTCTCCTGTTTGGTATCTACTTCTCTGAAGTACAGGCTAACATAGAAGGCCTCTGGCTAATGAAGTTCGCAGATGACTGCAAACTAGGAGGCATAGTCAAGTCCCCAAATGATGTGGACATCCTACAGAAGGGCCTCACTGAGACAGATGCCTGGTATCAGATCCATGGCCTCAAGATCAATGCCAAAAAGTGCAGTGTCATCCCCTTTGGCAAAAACTCTGTACCCATGAACTACCACATAGGCAGCAGTCTACTTAACACCGAATGTATGATAAGAGACCTTGGGACCTAGGTGGACAGTAGTCTCTTCTTTGATAGTCACATCACCACAGTAGTTAGGAAGTTCTTCTACGTGGCACACCTCATCATAAAAAGGTTCTCATCCAGGAAAAAAGAGGTCATTGTTCCCCTCTACTAGTCACTCATTAGACCCATTATAGAGTACAATGCTCTTTTTGGAATGTACCTCACAAGACATCTGCAGCAGCTGGAAAAGAAACAGAAGTACCTCACAAAGAGGATTACTGGCCTCAAACAAATGCCCTACACTGACCGCCTCAAAAAACTCCAGCTTTACTCCATAGCATATTGCCTACTCCGAGGTGATTTCTGCCTAACTTATAAAGCTATGTCAAACCCAGAGCTGTTGGACATGCTACACCTAAAGAAATCTCAATCCCTCCAAGCTACACGCTCTAGGGACCTAAACCTTGTCACCACAATAAGCAGGACATACTGGAGGGATAGATTCCTGTCCCAGAGACTTCCCATACTCTGGAACAGGCTACTCATCTATGTCAAGCAAAGTTCTTCATTAGCACTCTTCAAGAAAAATCTTGATGAGTCAATGGGAAATAGGAAATACACCCTGGGGATCACTTCTGTGTCTCTGCTCGACAGTAGCACAGGAAAATAACTTTCTTTGGTGGTGTAAGCCAGGGAACCTTGTTGGCTAGGCTTACGTAGGCCCTTGGGCCGATAGCCTAGTACCTACCTATGAACCTATAACGTCCCACATGGTGTTGGCTCTTTCCTTTTGGTATATGAAAAGCACATATGCTCTCCCACAAACTGCAGCATGGTATTGAGAAACTGATGGAGTATTCTCACGAAGATGCCTAAGATAACCTTATTGTGTACCCTGTTGGTCACTGGAAGATGTCTATAACTATTGTATGTAAAACCACACATACCTTGGTATCAACTGGGATAGGTAAGTCATGACTCCAATGGGCCTGTAGATGAGACCGATACATGTTAGCAGCTCCTGCATGGTGTCTCAATCCACACAGTACTAGTGCATAATACTAAAGTCACGAAGACCATGAAATGTTAAGTGCAGTCAATTGACATGGTACCTCCGAGGGCAACAACACACACCACCATGACCAGCAGCAACTATAAGAGCTTCTTGCATATACGCATTCACTGATGCTGTAGCAACCCCCCACCATAGTTCCATGGTTTGGTGGCAAGAACTTGAGGAGTTAGCCATTTTCAACAACATCAGATTTAAAACATCATGTTGCTCCCTATATATGTTTCTTAATGTCTCCACTATCTTGGGTAACCTCATTTGCATATGTGGCACCACTTATTTTAATAATGTTGCTTATTACCATCTGTTTATACAGCAATTCTCATATGCCACAGGTAGCTCTATTGCTTGGCATTTCTTGCTTATGCAATGTGTGCCTCAGACTCAGACACACCCTGCATGTGGCTGCTTCTCACACAAAACTCCTCACCATAATGCTGCTAAGTTTTCTAACTCTCAAGGATTGTCTAATCAGATACAAGAAACAAAAAGTTCCTTAAAGATATATAATATTTAAAAAAAAAATCAGAGTACTATATCTTACATACTTAATTCATTATGTAGTCACTTAAATTGCGGTAGGTACAGAGAAAATAAATATTATGCTTTAGTACAGAGCAATAACTGTGTATTATCTAATTGAAGTAGCACTTCAGGGAGGTTATGCAGTAAAAAGAATGCTAATTTCTCACAATTAGAATCAAGGCAAAATGTTGCGTAACTGGACTTATTTTTAGTTCATTACTTGTATTTTAATGTGCTTGAAAATTCTTACCCTAACCTGTCTGGATGTCTGTCCCATATAAAATTTCAAACAAGCGCATCTCAGGCCTTATATCACCTCTACCTGACAGCAGTTCCATGACTGTAACAGAAATATACTATGGCAGTAAATGTGATGTGGAGAGATGTCATTCCAAAAAGGACCATGCAAATTTCTTCTGCATAACACTTTGCCACCTATAACTGTCACAGTTCTTTGACTCTAATCTAGAAATTAAAATAAACTGAGTTTTAATTACCTTTTCCTTCATACACATCAGATGGAAACTACTACTTAGCATATTTATGTAAGCAGTTTTCTTACTGCTGCCCCATCACAATATTAGTGAAGGTGGGTATGCCCCCATAGGAACACAATGATTTATTCAAACTTTTCTTGAAATAAAAAATGTTCTCCAATATCCGTTCTAGTAGCCTACAAAGGGAGCCATTTTCAGTACTTTAAGGGTAAACAGATATGACAGAAAATTTCTAACTAATCCACTCCCTTATTCGCTGGGATGCAGTTATAGAAGGAAACAACATCCACTGTCATCATGATTAAATTCTAAACTAATTCCCTCTTATCTAACCAGTGTACCTCTCTTAAAACTCACATTTGTCCATGATAAAGGATTCTACGAACATAACTATTGGATAAAGAATACTGTCCATATACATGGATAATGGAGCTGTCTTACACCTGATGCACTTACTATTTTGTCAGCCATACTTCATCTGTGTTTGAAACTTCTTTGTATTCTTCATCACTAGAGAAGAGTCAACATTTCTGTAATAAATCAATAGTATCCAATACGCATACTCATGTTTTGTTTTATGTATCTGACATCAAATTCTCTCAGATCAGTCAACATAACATATTCCCTTTTCATCACACTAAAAAAAAAGTCTCTGATTAGGTTTACTCAATACATTTCTGATGTCATTTGCCTATAGCTTGATTCTGAGAAGGTCAATTAACCAGGCAGTGCCTTCAGATCACACCTGAAAATGAATTATTATGTCCGGTGAGCTTACCTGACTACAAAGGAACACAAATGAAAATAGTGGTAGCTATTACATTCAGCAGGAGCTGTAAATACACACACAAGTTGTGAATCTGAACATAGATGGTGTCTCTAGAGCTACACAGACACTCAAATGTGTTCCTCCTAATGCATACCAGTACTCTCCCTAGGTTCCTACTTTTGCTGTCTTGGGCTGTTTATCTCCTTTAGGTCTTCTTTTAACATTAACCTACTGGTCACCTCAATGACTATATCTGACTTAATTGCCCTGCTTCTGCCTTTCTTCTGATGAACTATTTTATCTGTAGGTTTATACTGAATTTAACATCCCCTGCTGTAAACACAGTGGCAGCATTATTATGTGGGTACAATGATGTAGGCCTTTCTCCAAATCAATGAGTCCAGAATAAGAGGTCCAAAATTATTTTCTTAAACTTATATATGCAAAGGATATAATGAAAAATGAATGGCTAAATGTTTACCAAGTGCTAAAATGAATTGTATTACAGAGACCTTGTACAGACATCAAATATGTAACAAGACCTATAGAAAATTGATGAACATAGCCACAAATGGCATTGGTATGAATGAGCCACACTCGCTACCAGAGGAAATTAAAAACTTAAGTATTTTTATTTCTGGTTTCCATTTTTGCTTTCATGAAATGCTGCAAACTCAGAAACAATGAAAAACAGGTCGGGTCAATGCTAAGGTAAAGAAGGCAATGCAACTAAAAGGATGCGATTATATTTGCCACACAATTTTAATAATGGGATCAGGAATATTTCACAGATACGGAATATTACCTATCAAATGTAGGAAGGAACATCTTGGTGAATTTTCTACTTAAAAACATAGTGGGGGATATATATATTTTTTTTGACATACCCACAGGCATACCACCATAAGTCAGTAATGAACATTTCTGGAAACCACAATAGGTTTTTGATAACACATGTTCACAATGGTGCATGTTGAAAGAAAGTGTGATATCAATTAATTCAGACATACCAATCACTACTGAAAGATGGCAAAAGGACAACATTTGGACAAATTTATGCTGAGAGTTTTAAATCATACATGTGCAGAATGATCCACAAGAAAGGACAAGGAGGAGGAGCCATAATGATTTTCCTAAGAGATTTTCACATTCATGTTATTAATGAGCTTGGCAACAACACTGACTTTACTTGGTGCTATTAACATAAGAAAACGCTGGATTCAACAGGTGAAATTTAGACACTAGAATATCAAAAAAAGTGAGCTGAATAATTTAATAAACTGTATCTTATCAATGTGTACACTGTGTGAGATGACTGCTGGACATTTAACTCTCCCTGATGCATCCTAGAGAAAATACATAATACTATACCATGAGGAAGATGTTCACTTCTTTCTTGAAAGACAACCAGCTATATCACACCAGAATTTTAGCAGAAAAAGCTAACATTTTAAACATTTTAGGCTACCTTAACATTTTAAAGTAGAAGATTGCTGTATACTAGCTTTGTTGCAAAGATGTGATCATTTAGCTGTATTATCTACATTCACCACACCAATGTTAAATAAAAGTACGGAAAACCTGGTGAAATTAATTACACTAACAGACTATAATAAATCTTTGAAGTGTTTAGAATATAGTTAATACTTTATTTAAATCACATAACCTGATATTCAAAAACACTGCAAGCATGGTCGAGGCCAACCCACCATGTTTACCTTGTTAGCGTGATGAGATCTGGAGCTCGTTAATAATTAACATCAGAAATAACCAGGATGAGAAGGTGAGCTTATTAAATATCACACTTGTGACTGCAGTAGAATCTGTCGTAACAGGATGTTATCCTGAGGCACACCCGTAGGGACGGCCAAAGAGAATGCAGTGAACATCACTTGAGTATGAGCCTCCAAGGCACTCTACTTGATCATGCTTGCAAAATAGCAGTAAAAAGAAATCATATGAAAGCCTTTAAAGACCGTTATACAAGTGTGTCTATTTTTTGACCAAAGTAAAGGCTAGAAATGTGGATACAGGGAAGTGAAGAAAAATGATAAACAAGAAGAGGAAGAACATAAGGTAAAAACATAATGAATGACTAGCATGAAGGTGGAGAAGAAAGGTAAAATATTTATGTGTGTCACATTGCAAAATGTTATATACATACATCTCTCTCTCTCTCTCTCTCTCTCTCTATATATATATATATATATATATATATATATATCTGTCTATCTACATACAAACATACATGCAGAGGGAGGGAGAGAGAGAGAGGCAACAGGACAGGGAGACAGAAGGCATACGTCTCATTTGTCACTTGCACTGCTAATGACCAATGACTAAAGAATAAGATTACAGATAAATTAGGAGCACACATTAAATGCTGGTCATATTTTAAGTTTGAAATGTTCATAATAAAGTACATTTCTATTATGGATGGATCACAAGTGGTACATTATAAATAAACTGACATAAACAGACATAAACCCATATGCTACATGCCAAATAGCCAGCCGTCTCTCAAATAGGGCCCAGGAAGTTAGAATAGAGCTGAACACCTCCAGAAAGAGGCCTATCACTAGTGTAGTCCCTCACAGCTCTGTGCTAGGTATATTCTTTTATGACATCTATTTCTCAGAAGTCAAGACCAATGTCAAGGGCCTCTGGCTGACCAAGTTTGCACATGACTGCAAACTGGGAACATTCATAGGCAAATGACTGGTGCCAAACCCATGGCTTAAAACTCAGTGCCAAGAAATGTATAATAGTACACTTTGGGAAGTCAGCCACCTTAGGAAATTACCTCATTGATAACACACCAGTAAGAATAGAACCAGTAGTTAGCAATTTAAGTATGCATGTAGATAGTAACCTGACTTTTGACCAATATGTGTCTAAGATAGTAAGGAAATCATTCTATACTGCTCAACTTATAAGCAACAGTGTGCTATCGAGGTCCAAGGAAGTAATTTTTCCAATGCAGCCAGCTCTCATCTTGGACCATCGTTCAGTACGTACCTGACCAGGTGGATGCAAAGAATACAGAATGTAAACAGCATGTCCTATGCAGATTACCTCAAAGTCCAATCTCTATACTCTGTTTCTTTTAGACTATTGAGAGGTGATCTATGCCTGGCATAGAAGGCATCCTTGGATCTCACTCTTATGGACCTTTTGTGTATCCACAAATTTAACAGCATCAAAATAACTCAATCTAGGGATTAAAATCTTTGCTTGCAACATAAATGGGACATATATTTGTCTCAAAAAAGTGAATTCCCATTCTCTGCAACAGGCTTCCCATCTAATTGAAGCAGAGCTCTTCCCTAACCCTACTCAAGAGAAACCAGGACCAGTGGATGGGATCAAAATGCACCACAGGTCTAACACCTATGCCCCTGAAGGACAAAGGCAGCCTGTAAATCTTTCCCTAGCTTACATATACCCCTTAAAATAATTTCTATGGCCTTGAAACTTGCGAAATAGAATTGGGTTCTTGGCTAGATTTATAATTCCCTGGCGGTTCTTAGCCAAGTATACTCCCATAAACCTATGGACAACAAATTAAAAGTGTTTTTCCAAATGCTGCAAAACTAAGAGATGATAACAAGGGAAGTGAAAGAAGCAGGTAAAGAAACAAAATGCTCTTCCTCATACTGTTATTGCTGTAAGACTGTCTTGATACTGCATTAAGCAAAGAATTTGCAGCTAGTTATTTAAGTGGTTTGTAATAGCATTGAACTTGTGGGTCTACTGTGTTCTTTTATATTAGAGGGACTGGATTTATTCATCTTGTGGCAGGAGATGTTTGTCTGGTCTATCTGAGTTAGGAAATACAGAAAAGAACTCATAGCATAGTCATTTTATTGGCCAGAGGGCTTGTTAGTTTTTTGTCTTTTCTATGCTGCTAGAAATTTTGCACATTTTCACGGTTTAGCAGTACCCTGTACAGCAGCAAACACCTAGAAAGAACAGTTTGTAAAACTGTATCCTGCAAAGCAGCAATATAGAGCAAATACTGTGTGCGTCAACAAGCTTAAAGCATCTAGCTGGGAGTCAAGTTGCAATACCTAAATATTTAGTTGAATTCAGTACTTTGTAAACATAAACAGCTGTTTAGCATAATCTGCTTTGATAAAGCACCATTAATAGCCTTCCAAACCTGAAAGTACAATTTCCTTGTAGCTCACAAATAAAAGGATTGGACAGTATAGATATGCAATTTCCTAACTTCTCTGTAGTCAGCTTGGTGTATATGGGCATCTTGAGACAATGTAGCAATTGTCTCATGTTTACTGACAACTGCTTAATCCTTAAAGAAGCAGGCACAGTATGCAAGAGATGTACTTACACAATGACACTGGAGGCTATACTCCCACATACAACACCCACTTCACATAGTACACAATACAGGCATAGAATGTTGTATGCTGACGCACTTAAACACAATCTTCCTAAACAACAGATGCGTAGATCACTCATTGTCAAAGCTATGCCTCAGCAAGCCCAAAGACACTCAGAAAAAACATCACCTAACACTACACGTACTGTCATTCACAGTGGAGCCCCAAATGCTAATCACCTAAGACAAGCAAACACACTTCTTAGGGGTCTCATCATAGGGGACTCCATTTTGAGACACACTGATGCCCCTCTAATGAGTTGGAACAAGGAGAATATAACTGTCTGTTGTTTAACTGGAGCCAGGTTCTGCCAAATCACACATGCACTCACCTCATTACACCACAGGTACTTGTATGATTCCATGATAGTCCTTATAGGTGTAAATGACCTGAGATGTACCTCCCTGGACTATATGAACAGAGACATTATGTAGCTTTCAGACTATGTGTCTCAGGCTGGTATGAGCCTAGCATTAAGTAATATATTACCATCACAGAGGATGATGCCACAATACGAGCACAAAATGATTGATTTTAACAACTGTCTGTCTTTCTGATGTCATTCTAAAGGGATCTAATATTTGTCAGCTTGGCAGGACATGATTAACAGATCACATTGCTTTGCCAAGGGTTGTCTGCACCTCCCCCCTTAAGGCTTCTGAATAATGGCAAAAACTTTCTCCATCCTCATAGTGCCTTTTTTAGGCAATGCCAAATTGACAAACATACCTACATAGCAAAATCAATTAAACTGAACCTCATGTGGTGTTACTGCTCAATGCCAGGAGCCTAAACAAAAAAAATTACACTCCCTCCAAGCCTTCCTCACACTCAAGAATATAGACATCTGTACAGTTACCAAGATGCAGTTTAATGTGGCAGACAGTACTCTGGCAGTGCAAGGTTTCAGAGCATTCCACACTTTTAGACCAGTAGCTGCACAGAAAAGGGCTAAAAGAGGAGGTGTCTCAATATGCAACAGTAACAACCATACAGCTAGGATGGTCAAGCAGATGGAGTCCCTTGATGTGCAGATAACTACAGACAAAATGCCATACCATATCCTAGTCAGCTACTGTTTACCCTCCATGTCCCAAGAAGTTCACAATGCATACATGGACCTACTGCAGACACTTATTATCCAACCTAACACCCTACTCATGAGAGACTTTAATTACCCCTCTCTAGACTGGGAATACTATATAGCCTCAAATCTGCAGACACAGAAGTTCCTGGACTTTGTAAATAAAAGCACCCTTGACCAAACAGTGAATACACACACTACAGGCTCGAAAATACTGGACCTCCTGCTTGCAAATATGGGAGAACACTGCAACCCCCCCCCCCCCCAATGTCTCTTCCTTCATGGTAAGGTCCAAACGTAAAGCTGTCTCCTTCAAAATAAAAATGTTGTCCATAATCCCATTAAAACCAGTAACAGTTAGGAACTATTCCAAGGCAAATTACTTTTTATTTAAAATGCAATGCCCCTCCAACCCAGAGAACACAACAGTCTATGCTGAATTCCTCTAAAACACTCTGTACAACCATGTAAATGGCTGTACAAAGTCTACTGCACCTACCAGAAGTAAGAGCAGGACTAGCACTAGAAACAAAACATCCTGAAAGCATCATAAATTAAACAGGATATACAACAAATGAAAAAAAAAAATAATAGCAAAAAACAGGAAGGGTAATTCCCATAAAATAGAAACTTTTCATCAAAGTAAATAGTCAACTAAGAGGGCTAATTAGGTCACGTATAACGCGGTGGTGGTGCTGTGGTAGAGTTGTCACCTCACAGTTAGACGTTGCCCGTTCGATTCTCAGTTAGAGCGTCTTCTGTGTGGTGACATGCGTGAATGGGCGTGCCTTCAATGAAGTTTGTGTGTTAGGCCTGGCAAGCCAGCACGTAAAACTCTACTGCCAATCATTAGCGGACCGGCGTTCCGCTGTGGCAACCCCTAACCGGGAAAAGCCGAAAGAAACAAACAAACAAAACCCAACTTTGAGGTTACAATAGCCTCTCAGGTGTAAAGTAACCATAAGGCCTTCTACAGCTGCATCAGAAACCGCAAGTGCTGCATACATCAGTGTGCTGAGCTGGTAGTTAATGGTGTCACATTCTCTGAGCCTGGTGATATAGAAGACCTGTTAGCAGACAAACTAAGTTCCAGCTTTACCCCCCTCTCACCCCCAATAATTCCCTCAAACATAACCCCTCCAACTATAACTAGGAAGCATATATCATCTGGACTCACTAAAGCCAAGAATGTGCCCTCAGTGAGCCCCAATAACATCCCAGGATGCCTCCTGCATAATCTAAAATATGACTTATCAGGAACAAAGGAATTGTTATTTAACTATAGTCTTAAAACTGACTTTGTACCATGTGAATGGACGACTGCAATGGTCATCCATCTGCATAAGGGAGAACCTTCAACAGATCCTGGAAACTACAGACCCATTAGCCTTACCAGTCTTATTTACAAAGACATGGAAATTGTCAGCAAGGACATAGGAAACCTCCAGACCCTGGATCTATTCCAGTTTGGCTTTGTCAAAGAAAGGTCATGCTTACTGAATCTGGTGTACTTCTTTAAAAATGTCATTAAGGCAATGGATCAGGGGAAAACAGTGCATAATGCTGACCTAGCTCTAGCTAAAGCATTTGATACAAAACCCCACTCATGCATTATCAACAAAATTATGGAACTAGGTATAAATACCTCTTTATAACTTGCTGGACAGTTAGCTGGCTTACTGATAGTACCCAGGAGATTAGAATCGGTGAGGCTGGTCAACAGTGGAGTCGCTCAGGGCTCTGTACTGGGTCCACTCCTTTTTGGCATTGACTTTTCATATGTCAAAGCCAATGTCAAAGGCCTTTGACTGATAAAGTTCACAAATGATTGCAAACTAGAAGCGGTCATTGAATTCCCCCTAAGATGAGGACACCCTTCAGGAAGGTCTAACATAGACAAACACTTGGTGCCAAAGCCATAGCTTAAAACTCAATACCAAAAAATGCATTATAGTACCTTTTAGGAAGTCTACCACCCCGGGTAACTACATTATCAATACTTCATTAGTCAGGGATCTGGGAACTCATGTAGACAGTAACCTAGTTTTTGACCAGCATGTGTCCAAATTAGTAAGAAAATCCTTCTATATTGCTCAGTTTATAAGGAATGTCATGGTGTCTAGGTCCAGAGAGGTCATCATACAACTTTATGTGGCCCTCCTCATCAGACCCATCATGGAGTATATTGCCCCCTTCAGACACATGCAACAACTGGAACGCCCACAAACATTTCTTATGAAAAGAATACATAGTAAACACAATGCCCTACGTTGATCACCTTAAAGCCCTGTCTCTTTATTCAGTATCATACAGACTTTTGACAGGTGATCTTTGCCTAGCATAGAGGGCATCTCTGGACCCTGTTTTAATGACCCTTTTGCACATCAGCAAACCAAAACAGCATCAGAACTGCTGGACAGACATGAAGCAGAGTTCCTCTCATCCTTTTTTAAACACAACTTGAACCACTGGATGAGACATCAGAAATTTACCCTTGGTCTGGCTCCTACGTCTCTAATGGACGTCACCACCTATATAAATCATATTTGTAGGTCACATTTGGATTGCACATCTTGGCTTATAAGGGCCCTAGTGGTGGTTAGCCTAGTATACACCTATGAACCTAAAAGGAAGGTAAGAGAATTAGGGTAGATGGCAGTGGCAAACAAAACTCAGAAGACAGACAAAATGGATGGGGAAGCATTGACACAATGAGGGAGGGAAAGCACAATGGAGAAGTAGACATCTAAATAATGGTGTTTGGGAGAACTGGTCAAAAAACAGGCGCAGACATAGATGGAAAAGGGTGGGGAAAGACAAGATGGAGTTACACGTTTGCCATCCCTGATAGTTGCAACCCAGTGGGACATTAATTGCCACCCTGGGCATCCTTATCATTTTACCCTGGCTCAGATAGAAGAGTCAATGCAGGGCAGGGAGACAACTAAATGAGCTGCTGCCATAGGAGGTTCTCAAGATGGGCAAGATGGGCATCTAGGAACCAGTCACTCAGCTTCCTCACAATGTCAGTTAGCTGTTTGCGTATGATGAATGTGTCACTTCCACTTCTACTGTTATTGGTGGGGACAATGGTGCAGGAATGGTTGGTGTGTCAATTGCAGATGCTGTTTGAGGTTTGGAGATGTACGTGGCAGTCTGAGATGCAGGCGTTCTAGGCATTGGTACCACATGTGTTGGACTTCATATAATTGAAAAAATGGAGATAAAATAATAAATAAAATAAGTGCCTGTAATGCAAAGGATATAGTAAAAGAAGGGAGAAGTACAGATATGATAAAACATGTAGTTCATACATACTTTTGTGCTGATAACATTACAGGCACTATATTCAAAAGAACAATAAATAATGTCATCAAATATCTAGTGATGGCACCATATGCAACCAAGAGGGGAAATTAAACCACAGTCATTAAGACATGTGATATGGAAGGTAATACTTTAACATGTTGAGCTACTTCTACTATTTCTCTAAAGCCTGCAGACAAGTACACATGTAATAGCATTACAGAGTGAACCGTCGATTAACTGCTTACAGATGCTGCATCCCAGCTGCTTTCAAGTAAATGCGACCCTTTTTTAGCTTCATTTTTTTTAAGTGTAGCTACTTTTAGATGCTGTGTGGCTTAACAACATACTACAGTGGCTTGGACACACCCATCACCAAGTACTCAGAAAGCAGACATTCAAACATTCTGGCCAGCTTTGAAGTACCATTTCGAGTCATACCATTTGCCAGTTGCATAGAATGACAGAATACAACATATACAAAGTCTGCGTAACAATTAGAGGCAACAGTCATGTCACCTTGTGTTTGGAGTGCAACAGCTGACAGTGTGAGGGTGACATTTTTTCAGTAATGTTATGAGCCTTACATTAGGTAAACAGTCTGACAGCCAAATAAAATTTAAGACAGTATTGTATATGCACAATGGCTAAAACAGTGGGGTAAAGAGTTACCTGGGGTAGTCATACTCATCTGTCTGATAACAGTTTTTTTACACACCTACAGAGTAATGCCAAATAAGGACAGCAGTAAGGAGAAAAACACAAATGACTCTTCTGAGAAAATCAGTAGAAAGTCAAAATTCTCTAAGACACAGAATGAGGTGCTATTTCAGGCCCTCCATCTCCATGGTCGATGGCTCATGGGTAAGACACCGCCAATCAGAACTACCAAAACCTTACTTGGAAAGATCTTTTGGAAGACATTAATGTTATTAATGGCGAGGACTATACATATGAAATGATCTACCTCAGTGCCCCTGGCATTACTCATGTAGATAAAAAATTGATTTTTTTCCTCTCACAGGAAGGTTGGGAAACAGGAAGTGAGCCATCAATCAGGCCACTTCTGATGGAGAAAGAAGGATTTTTGGCCTCTGTCAAAGGCAGTGACATTTCCATAAGGTCCCACAGTGTGGAGATGGACATTGGTACAGAGCTTAATTTTGCTCCAAGCATATACACTGGAGATGCAACAGGTACACAGTGGTCTTCTTATATAACAGTCCACTTACTTCACCTTTCCCCATTACTCACTAGCCCACTTAGTAAAGCTGTATGCTTTGAGTTATACAAGAAGACTGGGGATTCAGTTTGCACTGCCATCTGCATGGAGTATGTCATTACAATTTGCTGTTTGAAAATTTGAGTAATCCTACATCTAGTTGTATGTTATGCTTTTCGTGCTTGGGTATAATTACACAGGGTATTGTGCTTTGCTATGTTCACAGGTGATTTTCTATCTGGCATCATCACTGTGGAATTGCCACTGCCTGATGTTGGAGGCTCCACAACATCTGATGCTGATCATCATCATCATCATCATAAGCTGGCACTGTCAGCGAGTACAATGCATGTGTTGGACACAGAAAATGTGACCACTGGATCTCTCATTCAGGTTCTGTGCCTATTGACACTAAAGAGACACAAAACACACAGGGAGGATAGGCTACTGGGGCAGTGGCAGTTTTGGCAATGCAGACCCTCCTAGACAGCATTTGTCAGACTCTGTAGATAGCTCGTTTGGGAGAGGAGGTGAACATGGGGGGTTGCTAATGCTCATTGGGCACATGGTTAACATCATCCCCCAACTTCCTCGATTTTTGCAAGCCAACTGTGCAGGAACACCATATAGACATAGCCACGACCACTCTTTGAGCACTTGGCCTGTACCTGTAATAGTTCTGACAGATTAAACCACCTGCTAGAATGTGCCATGCCTTTGTATGCTCACCTGCTGCATGTCACGCACCATCCATGAAGCTGTTCCACTACTACCTCCACCAGTGGTGGCCACTGTGACCATGGATTACCTAGTTTATGGTCACAGAATGATAGCACATTCATGATTACATCCATTGTTTGTGGCAGTGTGCATGGCTTGGAAAAGACATCATTGGAGTCACAGCAGTGCACATCTGGAAACCAATATCATTCATGGTCACTCAGCACATCAACATCCAATAGCTAAGCCCAGGGTACAATCTGTGAAAACTCCAGGTTGAGGCAGCTTTTGTGGCTAGGTGAATACATGAGATGATCAGCTCTCTACAATGCATACCCTTGACTTGTCCAGTATAGTGAACCAGCATGCTGTAGCTACTGCTGAAGCTGTGTCCTAGCAGACAGACGTTGATATCACCACATGCCCCTGTACATCTCACATGCAGACATCCACTCACAGTGGACCTTCACAAAGTCTTTTATATAATGCCCCCATAACACTCAAAACCCCTACACACAGCTGCAGTCTTGCCTTTCACTGTCCTCAGCTCTCACACATTCCTTGTGAAAGACATTTGCACATGTCATTTCACCTACCTTTGCAAATGATGATAACTGTGTCCTGCCCTTTGTACATTGTTACTTGGGTTGCCTAGGTCATTTGCACAGTCTGACTAGCCTATGCATAGGTAAGCAACCTTGTGTTTGGTTATATAAATCACTTTTACTACAGTGTATCAGCTTTAATATGGGTCAGAGCTATGTGGCAGGTACTGCCTCTTTACCAGTGCCTCAGAACACTGTTCATTCCTTGCTGCTGGCTCCTTTGCTGAGTCCTCATCTGACTTAACCTTCACTGTCTGGTGTGTTGGAAAATGCATGCCCTGCAACTGCCCTCCATGCTGTTATTGCTTCTTAAGGATAAATTTATGTAACATTATACTTTCTGAAAATAGTTTTCAGCGTGTGCCATGATCATACAGTAAGGCACCACAAAATGAATCTAGACAGTGAAAGTATGCCTTAAGCAGGCCAAGTACACACAACACAATTAACTTTGTTTATGATAAGGCATAGTTGTACCATTTGTCTGGTTTATGTTGTGGGTCTCTGGTAGGTGTCATCAGATAAGGTTCTGGGGTATATCTGGCATCAACAATAAGATACCCCTGGGGGATATCACCACTAACAAAACACTGGTGTAGGTCATGGGTGTGCCATATATGGAAAATCATGCTAACTGGTTGGGTGGCCTGCACACAAACACACAGTAGATGACACCCTCAGCATTACAGACCATCTGACAGCAAATAAACAAATCACAGTGGAGAGACAGATTCATCACACAGCAGTTATCCCTTCTCTGGAATAAACTTCCTCCCCAAATTAAGCAATATGACAAACATTTTCTTAAAGAATTAGGCAACTGGAAAGGTAGTTCATCACTTTTACTGTGCCAGTGGTACAATAGGTAGAACATTTGCCTTTGGTGCAGAAAGCTGTGGGTTTTATTCCTGCACCATGTAGCTCTATAGCTGACACTGCAGTGCAAGAGAAGGAGAGCGCTGCACTCCTGATTGAGCCATCCTTCGGATGAGAAGTTAAACCAAGGTTCCACCTGCATGAGTTGGTGATAGCTCAGGTGGATGTAAAAGATCCCATGGCACCTATTGAAAACAGTAGGGGTCCTTTATTTATATACAAAATAACTCTTATTTACAAAATATTTACATATTTACAAGTATATATATATATATATATATATATATATATATATATATATATATATATACATATATTTACCCATGTTCAAAATTTCTTTTACAATCATACTAAATTTTCATCCTTATAAGACTGACACTCCACTTTCCATAACCGCTATCTGATTTTACTCAAAATTGTTGTTAAAATCCATTTAACATCAAACAGAATTTCATTTATTCCTTTATTCCTTATAATCCATGTAACATAACATACATTTTATCTATTATTTTAACATATTCTTTATGTCTATTCTTATAATGTCTATATTTAATCATATCCATGTTTATTTTATCCACTTTTTATATCTTCAAAAAAAAATGTTTACATAGTATTCTCCATAACTTTTTTATTCCTTTACATTTCAAAACACTTGTCCCATACTTTCTACTTTAGGCAATGTAAACATATTCTATCACCTTTATTTTTATAGGCATATTTCATTTTACTGAGAATGTATCTATTACCAATCTCCACAAAAAATGTTGACATTCTACTTTCTGATTTCATCATCTGCTTATTTTTATACCTTACATTTTTCATCTGTCAGATTTTGCCATGTTTTATTATTACATTCTTATACCATACTTTTCTATATTATCAATTTTTATTTTCCACAAAAAATATTTTTTTCTTGGTAGCATTTTATTTCTTAATTTATACATTCTTTTTCTCTTGTAGTCTTTTTTTACCATACCCCACAATTTATCTACTTGGATTTATACAAGTTTACTATTAATCAATCATCTTTTTCATTTATCCATTTTAACATTTTGTACAAATTTAATATAGCAGCATGTACTACAAGGTTAATTAACCCTAATCATCCTTCTTTTTTATTTACATACAAAACTCCTCTTTTTACTGGGTTTAATCTAGAACCCTATAGACATAAAAAAAAAATATATATGCAGTCATTCCTTTTTAAATACTGTTGGCAACATAAATGCACTTGCTTAGTATTCTGTTTTTCCCATCACTACTGAATTTATCAAATAAGCCTTTTTTTCTGAATGACAATTTATATGTTTTCCAGAAAATTTCTTCTTATGTTTTTCCCATTGAATTCTACTTACATCTTCATTCCAACATTTTAAACCCAACACAGTTGGCATGGGTGGGAGGTTGGCATAATGGTTAAGGTTCTTATATTAAAGATTCAAGGTGCAGGGTTTGATTCTGACATGGGGTAATTAGGCTTAAAATGACCCACAAGGGCAGTTGGCTTAGTACTAATCTGTGAATCTATGAACACAGAAATTTCATTCATTGTAAAATATATACCCCCTATCTTTTACTACATCACCTAAACCTCTATTTTCTCTCTATTTAAAGCCATCCCAATCCCTCATTTGTGCAAATTATTGCTTATTTTATCCAAATTTTGATTTCTGCATTTATTATTATGGTATCTGCATAACTCATTACATCCAAGTGACGCCTCCAGGTGCATCTGCAGTTAACTCCTACTGATGCCTCTAGGAGTTAAAAATTTATTTAGTTATTTTACATTTGTTTACCGAGATGGTCTGACTGGGACAGTGCCCATTTTCAGCGGAGGCCTGGAGAGAAAAGCAACAGTCTAAGCTTACCTACAAATTATCACAACAAGTAACAGAAATTATCAACAAAATTGAAAAAAAATATGAGTTATAAAAACAACAATATATACATAGTATCAAATAGAACAGGACTTTAAACACTTGAATATAAACAAATATATAGCTGAATTTATATATGTGGAGGAACAAAACATTAGTTAGGAAATTAAGCAGGGAGAATCACTTAGGCAAAGTAGTCCATAGTTAGTAATACTTCCATAGTGAGAGTTGCAGCTAGGAATGTAACTACTTATAGAAAAGTAGTGTTGTTAGAAGGGATATGTTAACAGAGTTAGTACGTACAGCGAAATTGTATAAGTAATGCTAAGTTAATAATTAACCTGGAGTGTTACATGTGGAAAGCCAGGATTCAAATACGTGTCTTTTGAGAGATATTTTGAAATTATTAAGATTGCTTATGGATCTAATACTATGTGGAAGGGTATTCCAATTTTTAGCAGCAAAAGTAAAGATAATTGCCTGCTGTATTGGATACTTTGGTTACTTGTAGTAAGTCTTTGTTAGATGATCAAAGAGTACAAATGTTAGAGTAGGGTTGTAGAAGATTTTTTATGGAAGGTACGTTGTCAGGATTGTGCATTATTTTGTGAGCCATTATTAACTAGTTATAGTTCATAATATTAGGTAGCTCCAACCAAAAAAGATTTTTAGGCATTGACTGTGATGGATTGAATGTATGGAATCTGTTACAAATTTGGCAATCTTATTATAACATGATTTTAATTTACTTAATTCTGACTTTTTGAGGTTAGTAAGTATGGGGGATGCATATATGAGTGAGGAGAGAAGGTGGGTTCTAGCTATGGCTATTCTTTTATCATCTGTTAAGACTTTTTTGTTTTTATACATTGTTCCCATTTTCTTGTGAACCTTTTTGATTGTGTTAGAAATATGTATGTCAAATTTTAGTCTGTTGTTGATTATGAAGCCTAATAGTTTTGTTTGGGAATCTGGGAAAATCTTAATATTATTACTGGCAGTCATATACAAGTTAGCTGGCGATTAGTAGGTTTAGATGGAGGAAAGGTCATAAGTTTAGTTTTATTAGGGTTGAGAATGAGTTGTGAGTTTGCCAGACACATTTCAATATTAGAGAAGGCTTTTTGTGTGACTGTAAGAAGTTGAATTATTGTGGTCCTGCGCAATATGAGGGTTGAATCATCTGCATATTGTATGATAGATAGGCAGTATTAAAATTATTTATGAGTATGCTGAAGAGGAGGGGTCCTAGGATTGAACCCAGAGGGACTCCAACTGTAACAGGAAGGAGTGGGGATAGATCTTGCTTCCATTTCACAGCTTGCTGGTGGCTAGATAGATAACTGAAACCAGTTAACAGCATCAGGGTTGATATTAAGATTTTTCAGATATTGCTTGTTCATATTTGCATCAATAATTTCAAAACCATACTATGTACAAGGCTTTTAATCTTAAACTTTACTCAATAGCAAATCAACTTCATTAATATTTGACCTCTGTCTAGTGGGGTTAAATAGATATTGTTTTTATGATATTAATTTAAATAGATATAATTTTTACATTTTCTAAACATCTCAACAACCAAGTAACACAGACAGAACTCCTTACCTTCATATGAAAGCTCTAAGCTAGATGAATAAAATGATGCTGACAGTATGTGCGTAATCTGACTGGTTGCTGAGATATTGCAAGTTGTTTACAAAATGTTGCAACTGTAATAGTTACTATATTTACTGTGACTTATAAAATTCAGTTTAAGACCTAGAATATAAATAATACTACCACTATACAAAGTTTGTGCTGAAGTGTTTGCCATTTATACTTCCTTCATATTCCCTATGGTTTCAGAGATATAAACATTTGCTTGAAATGTGAGGACTTAATTTGATTCTGTCAAAAGGCTTGGGCTCCGCCCATTGGAAGTTACAGTGCAAATTTCCTGAGCACCATTGGAGTGAATAAGTTAACAGAACTGGAATTCTTAACCATTCAGGTGTTATATACCCTGCTTCTTTCATTTTGTAATTTATTTCACATACTATCACATTCATAACTAATGCAAAGAGTATATAGCTCATTGTACATCCATATCCTACACCACTCTTCCTATTTACCTCTTGGTTTAACAAGACATTTAGAAGTATTTTTACTTAATTATTACTATACACTGACATATGTAATTTCCTACCTTTATCACTTATATTCTTTCATTATTTCCCATAAGATTTCCATGTCCAATTGTGAAATACCTTATTAAGATCTCCTATCATGATTTTCACTTATTTTCTAGTCATAATATCATCCACAACTTCTCTAGCATTAATACTTTTTGACAACTCTTAGTGTTTATACTATATATACATCTAATATCTTTACTGTATTTCTACAGAATATGACTATTCTAGAACATCTTTCATTTCCCAAATTTCTGATTATCTTTCTTCCCCATAGTTTCTCTGTTTGTAATCTTTCTTCATTTGTTAAAAACATTGTGTCTTCTAATATAATTATATCTACATCACATGTATTACACCACTCCAAAATCCCTATTCTTATTATACTGTTCACATTTACAGAAAGTGCTTTAAAATTTAAATTTTCCCTTTTCCTTATATTCATGATTTTGCAAGTTCATAGCTACTTACTGGGCTAATGTTCTTAATTGGCCATACTAAGCCTAGCCAATTACCCTCCCAAGTGTGAGAATCAAACACTGTACCCTGTATCTGTGAGTCAAATACAATAATCATTATACCAACCCCCAGTCACTAGCTGTATAAATTTTTTTCATCCATTCCATTACTTTCTTTTTTTCTTTTGTACTTATCCCTTTACATTTTCTTTTTCTTTTACTGTTTTACTGATACAGTTATTTTATTTTATTTTACTACCTCCCAGTTTATGTCTTCTTCATCATTTATTTCAGAACTTTCTTCTAGGTCTTCTTTTTTCTATTTCTACTGCTTCTAAAATGTTTTCACTTGTTCATTTTCTTCTCTTTCTTCATCCTTACTCGTATTTTAATTTTTATGACCCATCCATAAATGTTCATTTGTAACATTTCAATTCACATGTTTTGTTCATGTCCCATTTCTTCACAAATATAACATTTTCTTTATCACAGTTACTTATCAAATAGCCTTCTTTTCCACAAAATAAAAAACATATTTTGGGTTGTCCCCAGTACTTATAACACCCTTATTCTCATCCACATTTATCATACTTGTTATATGTATAATTTTTTTCTTTTTCTCTTTTTAACCCAGGCCATATCTGTGGGTATAAAAGAAACAGGAAGTGTTCCTCCAAAATGGGTTCTACTCACAATAATCATGAGTAGGGGTTCTTTATTATTACATTCACAAATATGTACATCTTATATACAACCTTTCATAACATATTTACATTTACAATCTTTATAACATGATTCTTATATATATTTATATTACATGTTCGATTTTTTAGTCCCCCCACTCCTTTCTCCACAACTAAAGTCTTAACTTTTTTTTTCAAAATCTCTGACAATGACCATCATATTTTACTTCATTAATTCTTTCATTCCATATTATCCAAAATATTTTTTCATCCAGTTTGTTTATGTCCTTTTGTTTTACATTTTCAGAATGCCCATATTCAATCATGTCCATGCTAATACAGTAAATATTTCTTAATTCTTCTAAATGTTCTTTGTCATATATCTCTTTCCCCAATTTAAGTATCCTTTTACACTGTATAATAACATGTTCAGTTGTCTTTAATAAACCACAACACATACAAATTCTACCTTTTATTGTTTTATTCAGCATGTATATTGATAACCTCCATAAAAATATGTACATTCTACATATTTCTTGTATTTATTAATTCTTAATTTTACTGCTTTGGTGTTCTCTTCACTTATTTGTTTCCAGGGGTAAATATAATAAAAAGTTTCCATGACATTTTCATACCATATCCTTCTATTTTTTCTGTCTAACCTAATCAATTTTCTGTACCAGTATTTTTTCTTGATATAATTTCATGTCCATACAATAAACATTTTTAACTTCTTTTCAAACATTCAAGATTTTCACAAATTGCTTTTTTGTTTCTTTAATTTTTGTTAGTAACATTTCCTTATCTTTCACACTTACTAAAATTTTATACAAGTTTAGTGAGAAAATATATACAGTTGGGTGTATCAAACCCAACCCTCCTTCTTTGCTACTTACATAAAGCATACCTCTTTTCACTGGGTTTAGTCTTGACTCCCAAATGAATGTAAAAATTATATTCATTAAGTCCTTTTCTAATGTTAATGGAACTGTACATACATGAGCTAAATGTGTTATCTTGCCCAATATTACAGAGTTACTTAAATATGCCTTCTTTCTGTATGAAAGTCTAAATATTCTCCAAAATATGCAAATACCTCATATTATATCATATCTGTCCATTGTTGTTTCCTTAATTGCCCATTTCTGAACTCTATTCTTAAGTTTTCTGTCTCTACTTCATTAAATTTAATGCCTTGTATTTCTCCCAAAAAGACTAATCCTTTACTTTTCTCTTTATTAATAGTCAGTCAGCATCTTCAATTTCTTATTAACCACATCAATAGCTATTTTCATTCATTCTTTATTATTGACTGCTGACACTAAATAATCTGCATATGAAAACATAACTGGAATCATAATTCCTTCTGGTGTTTGGTATTTTGTTTTTTTTTAATATAAAATTAATTTTAGTGATCACTGCATTCATAATTAATGTAAATAAAATGCTACCAGTTGGCCATTCTTGTTTAATACCACTTTTTATTCCTGTAGTTTTGCTTAACCATCCATTTACTCCCAATCTTACCTTGTTTTCCCTGTACACTGATTTCAGAATGTTTATTATTTTATTACTTATATTAGATTCTTCTAAAACTTTACATAATGCTTTATGTTGTCTTTTGTCAAAAGCTTTGTTTACATCCCATATTCATATTTTCAATTCTAGTTTTCTGTTTATGTCATATACCAATTATTTTATTAATATTAGCAGTTCTTGACTTCCTTTTTTAACTCCAAAGATTGCTTCAGATAACAGTTTATTAACTTTATTTGCTATTCCTTTCTCTATTATTTTCATAAAAATCTAATAATATTATGCAGTACTAATGGTCTCAAAATTTTTATATCCATTTTTCTCCCTTTTTCTATATGAATTTCATTACATCTAGGTATAGTCTTTCATCATTTATACCATTTTCAAACCATTTGTTCATTACTTTTAGTAAATATTCTTTTTTCCATTTTTGCATGTTTTTGTACATTAAATATTAAAGTCCATCTATACCAGTAGCTGGTTCTGTAATTACAGTATTAAGTACATTTTCAAATTCTATTATAATCTTTTCTTTCATCCTTGTATTGTCTTCTTCAGATAACTTGCTTAATTTCCATTTATATTTTATTATAATGTCACATATTGAGAATGTCTCTACCATAAATTATTTGATTGCATTTATAATTCCTTCTTGTGTATTACTATAGTACCTTTTTTATTTTTTAATTCTATTATTATTCTTGTGTTTTCTTTAACCAATTTTGCTTACGTATGATGTTACTATTCCTTTCTTTCCTTGCAAAAAAGTATCTTTGTTTAAACAATCTTTTTCTATTTTCTTCTTGATTCATTTCATACAACTGTCTTTCTCTTTCTATAAACTCTTCTCTATCATTTCTTATGTTTTAAAATATTAGGTTACTAGTTTCCTTATATATATCAAAATTGTATAGTCTTTCCAATTTTTGCCATGTTAGTACATCTTTTCTATATTTTTCTTTAAGAATGATCCACCAACAGACCCAGTCTTTATAAAATTCTCTCATGTTTATTTGATCTTGACAGAATTGTTGTATTATATCCTTTGCATGTTCATTTAATTCTGACTCAATAATCTTTTTTATTCCTTTACCTATCTTTATGTAATTCCTTTTTCTTGTATCTCTATCAATATGGCTAAATGGTCTAAATATCCTGTGATTTTATCCCCTTGATGTAGTATACTCAAACTGCCTGAAACTGTAAAATATTTGATTTTGGTTCTTAAATTACTTCTTTTATATGTCCATGTGTTATTTTCCCAGTAATACGTTTTATTATATTTAATCGTATCTAGGATTACTTTAACATTTGCTCCTTCTTTTCATCTGTGTCTCACACTTGAAGTCCCCCGTTACTATTACTTGCATGTTTAAACTTACACGATCCAGTATTTTTCTAAACATGATTTCTCTTTGTTTATGTAAGACACACACATACAGTGTGATTACTTTATAAACTTGATGTCTATATTTTATGTCTAGTATTACTATTCTACCAGTGACTACTACTGTATAATCTATATAGTTATCCATTCTTTGTATAGGATGTCTATACCAGAGCATTTTTCATTACCTAAATTCCAAAATAACTTTACCTTTCCATAATCCATTTACTTGTCCTCTTTCCTCTTCTGCTGTTCTAACATCTGTAAGTGCTATAATATCCATATCTAATGTTTTACACCATTCTAATACTCCTATCCTGTGATGAATATTCTTCAAGCTGTTGACATTAATGGCTATGATTTTCATTTTAATGAATGAAGTTTATTTTCATCCTTTTCCTTTTTTACTTTGTCTTGTAGTTACATTTTTGAACTCATGTTTTCTCTCTTTTATTCTTTTACCTATGGAACTTTTTTGGCTTCTTACTTTTATCCATTTACTTTCTCCTTTATCACTTATATTACTTATTTATTCTTCCTCATTTGTTTCCTTAACTTTTACTTCATCCATACTCTCTCTCAAATCCATTGTTTCTTCAATTTCATTCATTTGTTCATTTTGCATTTTCTGTACAGTGTCTGATGTAATTTTTTTTCCTTTTCCTGTTCCTGTACTAGTACTGTATCTTGTTTATATAATCCATCCAAGAATGACCTATCTTCTCATGTTATACACATTTGTTCACATTTTTTTACTTTGTGACCCATGTTTTCACATATAAATCATTTTCATTGCAGTTACTAATTAAATGGTCATCCTTGCCACATAAAAACATGTGTTAGGTTGTCCTGAATATCTCACCATACCTGTGTTTCCATCAGTATTACTTATATTCGATAAATGTGCAGTTTTACATCTTGCATTTTCAGTATTGCACCACATTGCCAATCCCTAGTCCATAAACCTCTATTATTGTATATTTTTGTTACATGGGTAACATCTCTACATATAGTCCTTAAATATTCTTTTAAATCATCTCTTTCAATTTCAGTTCTAAATTGCACAAACACTTTCTTCTTGGCTTCTCTATAAAAAATCCTGTATTATGTATGAGTTCTAAGGATTAATGTCTTTTCCTTTGTTATATTGCTTTAAAATGTTTTCCATGTGATGAGCCTTTTCAAAATATGTCACAAAATGTATCCTTATTACTACAAATAAAGGTTCTTACCTCTCTGGGTTTTATCACCAGTGGTGCTATGACGCTGTCCTGTACCTCATTCCTAATTCGTTTTCCACCTTGTTGATTATCCTCACACAAATGTTTCTTTTAATTTCTGTCTTTTTCCATTCTCTTCCTTCCCCTTCTCTCACTGTCTGTGCTTATGATCTCTTTTCTTCTTTCTTCTCGTATGAATTTTCATTCTCCTGAATCCTGTCCATTATCTCACCCCAAGATGTTGTTTTTTCACTCTCCGGTTCACTTTGATCTAATAATTCTTTTAAGTAGACATCCCACAATCCTCCAGATTGGAGAGTTGTAACAACACATTCTGCTGTTGAAATATCTGTTGAAAACAGATTCCATTGCAAGATGTCCTCAGCATCCAGCATTATACCATTCTCTGCATGCTTTTTCTCTCCTACTCATCAGTTAACATCACTGCTACCATCCTCCTCTTTTCTCTCCTCTTGACTCCTTTTCTATCATGTTAGCTTCCACAGCTGTTCAATTAACAGCACTTTCATTCTCCATAATAATTACCACACTCTCCTTCAACTCCATTTACTTGTCCTCTTTCCTCTTCTGCTGTTCTAACATCTGTAAGTGCTTAGACTAGGGATTGGCAATGTGGTGCAATACTGAAAATGCAAGATGTAAAACTGCACATTTATCGAATATAACTCCATGCTTCCTGCTTCTCTTATAGGTTCATACTAGGCTATCTGCCCTAGGGCATTTATAAGCCTAGCCAGAATGTGTTTGGCTTTCGCCACCCATTTTAAATTAATTTTGCTATGCCCTTTTTCGAGGTTAGTATACTGTGCCTCTGTCTAACAGTGACACAGAAGTGATACCCGGGTTAAACCTACGATCTTCCATCCACTCATCAAGATTCCTCTTGAAGAGAGTCAATGAGGGACTCTGCCTAACCTGGACTGGGATTTTATTCCAGAGTGAAGGGAGCCTCTGGGTTATGAATCTGTCCCTCCAGCATGTCCTATTTATTTCAGTGCTGAGGTTCAAGTCTCTCGAGCGCGTAGCTCGATGGGATTTGGATTTTCTGAGGTGCAGCATGTCTATTAATTCTGGGTTGGACATGGCTTTATACGTCAGGCACAGATCGCCCTTGAACAGGCGGTATGCCACTGAGTAGATCTGGAGTTTCTTTAACCGGGCAGCATATGGCATCTGTTTGAGCCCTTTGATCCTCTTGGTGAGGTACTTTTGGGGTCTTTCCAGTTGCTGCAGGTGTCTGGTAAGGTACATCCCAAAAGGGGCATTGTACTCAATTATGGGCCTGATGAGGGATGAGTAAAGAGGCACAATGACCTCCCCCGATCTAGATGTGAATCTCTTCATGATTAGGTGGGCTATATAAAATGTTTTTCTAACCACTTTGGCCACGTGGTTGTCAAATGAGAGACTGCTATCAACTTGGGTGCCCAGGTCCCTAATTACTTCTTCTGTACTTAATGGATTACCACCTATGTTGTAATTTGCGGGCACTTTGTTTTTGCCAAAGGGGATTACTATACACTTTTTGGCATTTAGCTTGAGGCCATGGCTCTGGCACCAGTTGTCTGTTTCTATGAGGCCTTTTTGGAGGATGCTTGTGTCAGCTGGAGAGTCGATTATGGCGCCCAGTTTGCAGTCATCTGCGAACTTGGTCAGCCACAGTCCTGCCGTGCTACAGACCACCCTCCCAAACCCAGGAACCCCACTCTGCCTTCCTGAGAACACTGGAAAATATGAAGGTCTCTCCAAACACCATTATATTGGGCGACTTCAACTGCCCAAACATAGACTGGGAGCATTACTCTAGCTCCAACACCCTAGCCCAAAGGTTCCTAGAATTTATAAACTCAAATGCTATGGAACAACTTGTTACCACTCCCACAAGAGGGGAAAACATACTGGACCTGATCATCACCAACATGGGGACTCTATGCTCCAGACCAGAAGTGTATCCCTCACTGGTAAGATCAGACCATAAACTAATCTCACTGGATAGTCACATCCCGACCCCACCTCCTGCCCAGAAAACCACAGTGAAAAACTTCTCTAAAGCAAATTTCATACTCCTCAAAACCAAGGTGGAATCCTTCAAAGCCCCCGGGCCTGTGGAAAATACGGCCCAGACAGCAGAATCCTTTATAAATGCATTCTATGAACACCTTCAGGAATGCATGGATCATGCAATCCCAAATAAAACCAAGACCCAATCCTCCAAAGGCAGACGTCCTGTCTGGTGGACCTCAGCCATAAACAAACTATACAATAGAAGGAGGAAGCTACTAAATGATAGCGCAAAATCCCAAAAAGGGAAGGCATCTCTGATCAGTATTAGCAAAAAACTACGGGCACTCATAAAATCGTCTAAGACCAGCTTCAAGAGAAAAATTGCACAGGACACTAAGGATAATCACAAGGCTTTCTTTAGTTATGTTAGGAACCTATGTGGGAATTCCCAGACATGCTCAGAATTAGTGCAAAATGACAAAAAATACACAGAACCCACAGACATTGCCAACATCCTAGCTGACATGTTCAGCACAAACTTCTCCCCCCCTCCCCACCAAAAGGGCAAATATCTATCCCAGCAGAGTGCTGCCCCCCTGACATCTCAGATACTCAGGTAAGAGCCGCCCTCTCCAAAGCAAAAAACACAGCATCAATGGGACCAGACGGTGTCCCGGGCTGCATCTTACATGAGCTCCAAGAAGAACTAAACCCTCATATAAAGTCACTGTTCAATCTCAGCCTTACTAAAGGATATGTTCCCAAGGAATGGCGTACAGCAACAGTGGTCCCACTCCACAAAGGTGGTGCCACAACAGACCCCGGAAACTATCGCCCTATAAGCCTGACTAGCCTGGTCTGCAAAGCTATGGAGCGTATCATCATGGAAATCATAAACAAAGACATTGGGAACCTCCAGACACTGGATCCTACCCAGTTCGGCTTCATTAAGGGAAGATCTTGCCTCTTGAACCTGGTCGACTTCTTTGAAACAGTTACCAAAGCCATAGATGAAGGGAAGGTAGTCCACACAGCCTACCTGGACCTCGCAAAAGCCTTCGACACAATACCCCACTCGGGCATCATAAACAAGCTCACCAGCTTAAATATCAACCCCTATATCACAAGATGGGTTGCAAACTGGCTCAGGGATAGAACCCACATGGTCAGAATAGCAGGTGCTATGTCAGACTCTAAACCAATGTTACAAGTGGTGTTCCACAAGGCTCAGTCCTGGGACCTCTCTTGTTCGGTATATATTTCTCAGAGGTACAGGCTAACACAGGTGGACTATGGCTGACCAAGTTCACAGATGATTGCAAACTAGGTGCTGTAATCGACTCTCTGATTGACACAAGCATCCTCCAAAAGGGTCTCACAGAGATGGATAACTGGTGCCAGAGCCATGGCCTAAAGCTAAATGCCAAAAAGTGCATAGTCATCCCCTTTGGGAAAAACAAAGTGCCCACAAATTACCACATAGGTGGTAATCCATTAAGTACAGAAGAAGTAATTAGGGACTTGGGGACCCAAGTAGATAGCAATTTCTCCTTTGACAATCATGTTGCCAAAGTGGTTAGAAAGACCTTCTATATAGCCCACCTTATCATGAAAGGATTCACATCTAGATCAAGAGAGGTCATTGTGCCCCTCTACTCGTCACTTATCAGGCCCATAATTGAGTACAATGCCCCATTTGGGATGTACCTTACCTGACACTTTTAGCAACTGAAAAGACCCCAAAAGTATCTCACCAAGAGGATCAAGGGGCTCAAACAGATGCCCTATGCAGTCCGGCTAAAGAAACTCCAGCTCTACTCAGTTGCGTACCGCCTACTCAGAGGCGATCTGTGTCTGACATATAAAGCCATGGCCAACCCAGAATTAATGGACATGCTTCACCTCAGGAAATCCAAATCCCTTAGAGCTACACGCTCCAGGGACTTGAATCTCAGCACAGAAATGAATAGGACATGCTGGAGGGTCAGATTCATATCCCTTAGGCTCCCCTTACTCTGGAACAAAATCCTAATCCATGTTAGGCAGAGCCCCTCACTGACCCTCTTCAAGAGGAATCTTGACGAGTGGATGGGAGATCGTAAGTTTACCCCTGGGATCTCTTCTGTGTCCCTGCTTGACAGATGTACAGTAAACTAACCTTAAAAGGGCTACCTTCTGTGACCTACTATTCAGAGGCAGAGTCAACTAATCTAAAAGGGTAGCAAAAGCCAAACACACTCTGGCTAGGCTTATAAATGCCCTAGGGCAGATAGCCTAGTATCAACCTATGAACCTATAGAGAATGGAAGAAAGTAAAAAGGCAGTGGAGCAAGGTAAGTCTATATATTATAGGTATATAGTTCCTTTTTGTTTACAAGATTATGACTGTAGAATTTTGGCAAGTATATTAGTGGGCTGGAGGCTAGCAAGTAAGTGATATATTTTAGGGTGGATAGTAACAGGAGTGTAAGCAGAAAGGAAGGTGAGGAGAAGTGGATGTGATTAAGGAAGCAGTACAAGCAAAGGTAGAAAGCGAGTGAGTAGGACCAGTTTGTATGGGAACAGAGATAAGAGCAGAGGTGGTAATAGTAGAGTTGTGGGGTGGATGGGATGAGTGAAGTTTATGAAGAGCTATGCACGAGTAAAAGCAACAATGGGAAAGAGTGAGGGGTGGACAGCATCTAGGATTGGGAATAAGCTGGGTAAGTTGCAGGCTAAAGTACACAGAGTTAAATAATGCTGAGACCAGTTTGTAGTAAAAAATAGATGAATGTTATACAGCTAGCTTGTGGGAATACAAGTGCAGAGCCATTTGCCCATCAGATGTGAATTAAATCATTTTTTTTGAAACAACATAACTCTTGCACTGATTTCAGTATTGATGGGATGTCATTCTAGGTTTTGGTAATATTGGTTGAGTACAGAGAGTCTCCTATACTATTATAAAACTTGATGATAGTGAGAAGTGATTTATCTCTAGGACATAACTTTGTAGCTGGCAAGTGTTGTTGAATAATATTGTTTAGGGATGGGCAGTCTTTGGGCTTAATGGAGTAGCCTGTGTACTGTTGTGAGTTGGTTGTGTGTTAAAGAGTGTGGGAATTTGAACCGGTTCCTTGAAAGTGCAGGTTGGTGGAAATTTCTTTGCTATTTTGTTGTAGGATTGCCCCCAATTTATTTAAAACTGTGAGTTGAAGGTTAATAAAAATGGATGTGGCATATAGGAGAAATGGCAGTAGGAAAGTAGTGGCTATACATTTTATGGTTCTGTTGGTGAGGTATGATCCACGATTTTTATGTTTCTCTTTTTACAGCTTGTGATATGTGTCACTATAGTTTTAGCTGCTCATCTTTCATGATGCCTAATAGTTTGGCCTGGGTTACCTGTTCAGTCTTGGTGTTGTTGGTGGAGGTCAAGAAGAAAGATGCTTTTTGTATAGACAGCTGTTTGGTTGTAAAGAGTATTAGATTTTTTTGTAGTGGTGGTTAGTGGGAGTTTTGAGTTACTTAACCATGATTTGACAGAGGAAGGAAGAATGATTCTTATGTGAGGCCTTGTAGCTTTGCTATAGTTTTAGCAGATCAAACCTATCTAGGACCATCTGCATATGGACTATAGTAGCAGGTTACCAGCTGTACGGAGGTCATTAATGAAGAAGTTAAAAAGGATATTGCCTAGAACTGATCCTTGCCAAAGTATAACTGTTTATGGGGACAAAAAAGAAAAATCTGTTTAGGGAATGGCTCTATATGATAGATAACTATGAAACCAACATAGGGAGGGGTATTCTAGGCTTACAGAGGAGAGTTGTTGAAGATGTTTCAGATGGAATATAGAATAAAAAGCTTTGGATAGGCATATGAAAAGTGCTTAAACTAAATTACGTTCATTTCATTGTGTATTTTTGGTTTTTCTGAATTTCAGTAGAGCAGTTGTAGTGTTAGTTACGTTAAGGTCCAAAACAGTGTTGTGTAAGGGAGAGAAGCTGTTTTTCTAACAGATAGCTGATTTATTTATTGTGTGTGTGTGTGTGTGTGTGTGTGTGTGTGTGTGTGTGTGTGTGTGTGTGTGTGTGTGTGTGTGTGTGTGTGTGTGTATACGCATTCCTCTAGTGCATTTAATAATGGTAATAGTATAGCTATTGGCCTGTTACTGGGACGTGTCATGGATGCACCTCTTTTGTGACAGGGCATGATGAATGTTTTTTCCAAATTGACGGGGCAGTCTGTTCAGCCAGAGGATCTATTTATTGGGACTGATATACAATAGGAAATTGCTTCTCCTGCTGTTTTAAGATATTCACTTTGCAGATTGTCTGGGGCATTTGATAGTCAGTTTTAGTTTATGAAGGATTTTTCTGATCATAAGTCGTAAAAGGTTGTAGAGAGAAATTTTCAAAAAAGTTATTAGACTGAGGGGGGACTATAAATTTTTTTCATTGGATGTGTTTGGTATTAAACTGGTTAACAATACTATTATGCTTTTGTGTATGTGTGTTTTGGGGTAGGTTGTGTGGCTTTCTTGGAGAGTGCAGTAATAGGTATTCTTATCTTTGGTGGTGATATATTTAGTTTTGTTTCTTAATTGTCTATAAGCTTGTAGATTCTTATCCATTTTATTTTTTGAAGCTTTCCAAGCTTTGTGTCTCTGTTTCATGATTTAATTGGATTATAAGGATAGCCATAGCTGGTTTGCTTTCACTGTCTTTGATCAAGGGGGAGCGAGGGAGTTTAAGATGCATAGGAAGACTGTGTTAAAAAGTGTTACAGCATCATCATCATCAGTTGCATTGATTAAATGTGTTTATGAAGGTTTCTTTATGAAAGGTGGGTGTTTTTCTAACCAGGATGCAGCTATGAATACTAGGGTTGCTGCTTTGATGCCTGACAGTGTAGATAGATAGATAGTCACTTAGACAATCTGGTAGCGTGCCATAACAGGAGATTTTATCAGGGAATGATGTTTCCAGTCCAGGGCAGGCTGTCTGGCAGTAGCCTTGTTGCACATAGCTGAAGTTGTGACGCAGTTGGCAAATTTACAATGCTGGATATTGTTAATTAAACTGCTGGAGTTTGTGTGATATTAGTGTCACCTAATATGCTGGTTTTGTATTAGATTTTAGTAGAGATATAATACAGGATGTCTTCAAGAACATAGTATTATTACCTGGGAGTAGGTGGATTGTTAAGATGGTTATTTTTGTGGTTAATTATTATCTGTAGTTTTATCAGAATTATAAAATTATGGAATAATTTGAGGGAAAAGAGGAATCTTAGCACTATGTTTGAACAGTATTGCCACTCGACCAGCTTTTTTCTGATCCTATTTTGCCTTATAATGCTGTACACAGGAGATATTTTTCCTCAATTTTTGTATTATAGTGGAGCTATATTTTAGTTATTATTAAAACATCAGGGGGACTAAATAATCATCCAAGCATGCATCTCAGGTAGTTTATTATAAATGTTTTATATGCTGATATGATATAACTGGAGACCAAGGGTTGGCTAAGGATTAGTTTGGGTGGGAACGTTAATAATATGAGGAGTTTCACCTAGTATGGGAGTAGGATGACTTGGGCTACGATTTGGGTGAATGATGCCACTTAATTTTAATTGCATATACATATAATGCTGTAAGTAGAACATTTGTGTTTGGGTTTAATGCTACAGTTATGATAAATTAGGAACAGCTGCTGTTTTAAGCAGGTATAAATGTAGGATGACATATATATGGAGAGATGACAACATGGGAAGAGTTATGGTTGGACAGATTCGTATAATGGTGGTGCTACAGGGGTGTGTATATTAATTATAGATAGGATGCTGTGTGCTAGAATGGAGATAGGAGTAGTGAAAGTTGTAGTGTAATTATTGTGCATAATCTGGTTAAGGAGTATATAAACAATGTCTGTCTATTAGCATATGGATGGTAGTGAGAGAATAAGGGCATAGAAGCCTAGAAAGACTTAATGACTTTGTGGGAAGTTAGCTTTAATTTTGTGAGGGTGGCAACAGTAGTGATTGACTGGAGTGTTAGATGGTTAATTTGGGTATTTGGAGAGTTCATTTTTGTGAACTACAGAAAGGATTTGTGATCTTAAGCAGTAGTTAACAGTATGTCGGAGTGGTAACTGAGGATTATTTCTCTTGTCAGATGTAATTGCACTGTGACTGCTAGATGACAAGAACGAACTAGCCTGTATTTATTAATGTTCGGAGGTGCTTTGAAGTAGTGTACTACGGTATGATTGGTGTTAACTGCAATTGTAAGAGTAACTTAGAGATGGAATTGTGCATTCTGGAATGCGGGGTATGGTAGTTTGAGTGGTTATGTGATGTTTTGATTGGTATATTGATATGGGTGTGTTTATGGTTGAAATAAGTGTAGTGTAACAGGATGGGTGGGAATTGGGGTATGGTAGCAGATTGGTGTGAAGCTGAGAACAGTGAGGTTGAGAAGCAGGAAATACCTCCTGGAGGGTAAATGTCCATAAACAATCTGTGCAATTTGGAATAAAGCAGCAGATCAGGTTAAGCTAATTATGTGAGGAAAACTCATGCAGACCCCAGTCAAGAAAGCCAAGTATGATGTGTGAGCTGAAGACAGTATAGCCTGAGAATATATACAACTCAGGGAGAGGAATCTTTGTTTACTTGCCTGTTTTAGACAAAACATTAGTCCTGATTCTCCTAACGTACTCCTTGCACCCTACTGATAGAGATAAGGAAGGAAGGAATGATGAGACAGAAAGAGTTAAGTGAGCAAGGTATATGGCACAACAGAGAGAATGGGTGGAGCAGTGATGAAAGCACGTGGACGCTCCTCCAGAATCATGCAACTGAGCTGGCATGAGTAGCCCAGCTCCCCTCCAAGACAGAACCAAAACAATAAGAGAGAAAACATTAGCCCAATGATACTGAACTGTAGCCCTGGAAAAACAAAATACTAGTTCAGATCTAGAAGTGGTTCAGTGTGTCTGGGGCAAAAGAGACTTAAATATAAGGAAGGGGGAAAGGAGAAATAAACTTAAGGAAAGGAGACTAGGAAAGGGTGAGTTCTATGAAGGCATGCAGTGACACTGAGGAGAGGAAGAAGGAAACAAATAATAGGGGTAGCAAGTCTAGACAGCTGTGAGGGAAAAGTAAAAGAAATAGTTCAGGAAGAACAGCAGTCCAAATGACCAGTAAAAAGTAAACCTCAGTGTGTTAGGAGGAAGCAGGTAACAGCTGTTCAGCAGGATGTCTGCGAAGGAGAGTTCCAGTCTGTAGGATTATTGATTTCAGACTAGGGCAATGAAGCACTTGTGTGCAGAATAATCACTTTGCTGGCCAACATACATGAAGAAAGGACTAGCTGATCAACACTTACTTAAAGCACAAGGGCAGAGGTGGTAACATGTTTCTGTCCAAAAGAAATGGTGTGTGGACAGAGTAGGCACATACAGTTATTTTGAAGTGCCTGTTATGTGTGCATCTTTAGTGATGCTTCCAGTAAAACTCTTAAAGCACAAGTGCAGAGTCTACTTCTTTACTGGCAAAACTTGAACATACTACCACAGCAGAAACAAATGGGGCAACTAATAAAGACTTGGAAACACTTAGGGATATACTAGTCTAGCCATTAAGATTACTTTTCAAGGTCTGTTATGAAACAAATATAACATCAAGACACTGAACAGCAGCCATTGATAGACAAATGTTAAGAGAAAGGGGATTCATGAGTACTCAATTACAGACCTACAGTCCATTCTATGATTCAGGGAAATAATGGAAAATGTACTAAAATGTGATAAAAGGATATTATGTAAGAAATGATTAACATCTGTCACCATGCCTATGTTAAAAAATGCTCCAAAACAACTGGTAACTAATTTTGTATAACAGGATTACAACATCTACTGAAAACATAATCATAGCAGATGTAGCATTTATTGATTTCAGTTCAACATTTGAAAGAGTAAATCAGTGGCCGTAGATAGATATGTTACATATGGTGCTAACAGCAGAGAGGCTAAAAGAGCAACTGCTAACCTGATAAAAGTGTTTTTTTTTTCCTGCTACTACCTGGGTGACTGTCCGATCTAGCTAAACTGCAAGTATTTCTGCTTCTTGAACTGTTTTAAACTGTTTAAAGTTGTTTTTGCACCTGCACTTTTAAAGTTTGTCCTGTTTGTTGCATTTACCTGTTGAGGCTACACACTCAAGTGTGCTAGCCTGTGTTACATATTTATTGCATTTTCCTGCTAATTGTTGCAAAAACGAAAAAAAAAAAAATTATCCTTGTTTCCCATCTTTCCTGACCTAGAGTAGTCCAAATACAGGCTTTGCTGTATTCTGGACTTTCGGAAAGTTCCTGTGTTGCCCATTTCCTTTCTTGGATAAAGGGAGGCTTCTTTGTTCACCAGTGGCAGTGGGGAGCTTAGAGTAGCCTATCTATCCTTGGAGGAGTGTTCCCAGCACAAGAATCTGGTAGTCTATTGGCCATTTTGGGCCAATTTCTAGCTCTTTCAAGACCCCTGTATAAAACCCGCTTTGGCGCGGCTTTGCGAGATTTTGCGCATAGCGCAGCATCGGGCAGCTCCGCTTAATTGGGTTTAAACCATTATCGGCTCCACAAAGTCTGCTCTTCAGTGCTCTTCAGTGCTCTTTCTTTGGTTGGGAGGGTGGCCTAATGGTTGAGGTGTTTGCCTTACAAACATAAGGTGCAGGGTTTGAGTCTCATAAGGGATAATTGTCTAGGCTTAAAATGGCTCGCAAGGGCAGTTAGCCTAGTATGAATCTATGAAACTTGACTTTTCCCTTAGAACTGATCTAGTTCTCATAATAAACACCCTATTCCTATTCTAAAGCCTGACACTTGCTCACTAAAGCAATTATATAAGTCAGCACTAAAAAATTAAAAGCACTACACCCTCACAAACTCCCCTTGAGTACCTTGTTCCCCATTGGCCCTTTTTTTCAATTATAAAGGAATTCCCAATACTATTCTAGCATGTCCAAAGGTCAGTTGTCAATCTCCTCTCTGGTCCAGCTGGTGAATCTGGGAATCTTGAAGCAATGTTACAAGTGCCTCATGTACACAGACAACTCTCTCCTCCTCCCAACAAATTCCAACACATGTGAGAGATGCAACCATATAGCCAAACTGGAGGCTAAGCTCTCTCAACTCAGTACTGGCGTACCCAGTCAGGTGGAGAAGGAAACCACACTCACTACAATTCCAGTCTCACATAGACCTAACACGACAGCAAACCAAACAAATAAACACATAAAAACATACTCGGAGGCTCTAAATAAAAATCTGCCTAAGCAGCAGAGACCTCCAAAGCAGACACCCAAGCAACCGCTACCCCAAAACAAAACACATGCAACACATAGCTCACAAAGCCAGTGTGCCGAACAGTCACAGCCCTTAAGGCTAAACAACACACCTGATACACTTGTAATAGGTGACTCTATCATCAGGCACACTGACGTCCCGCTCACCAGGCTGAAAAAGGAGAAGATCACAGTGAGCTGCCTGTCGGGCGCTAGGATCCACCACATAACACAAGCACTCAGGTCACTCCAAGGCAAGTACAAATATGACTCAGTCATTGTCCATGCTGGTGTGAATGACCTGAGACGTACCTCCCTGGACTACAAGAAAAGAGATATAGAGGAGCTCTCTGAGCATGCAGCCCAGACCGGTATGACCCTGACCTTGAGTAGCATCTTACCCTCACCAAGAATGATGCCACAATATGAAGACAAGATGATCAATTTCAACAATTGGCTTAAGTATTGGTGTCATTCAAATGGGATCCAATGCCTGTCAGCCTGGGATGACATGCTCGACAAGCCACGATGCTTCGCTAGAGACGGCTTGCACCTGTCACCCCTGGGCTTTCGGATATTGGCAAAGGCTGTTGCCACCCCCATAGTGCCTTTTTTAGGCAAGGCTCAAAAGACAAACCCACCTCCATAGGTATCACAAGGAATAAGAAACTAAGAGTAATGCTACTCAATGCCAGAAGTCTAAACCTCAAGATGCACGCACTCAAAATTCTCCTTAGCATGGAGAACATCGATATCTGTGCAGTAACAGAAACCTGGTTCAAGGCCCCCAAGAGCACCCCAGCACTACCAGGTTATACCTCATACCATGCTTTACGGCCCCAAAACTTGGACCAAACCACAAAAGGAGGGGGAGTATCAATATTTGTCAAAGATACCCACACCTCCAGGTTGGTGGCACAGCACGAAGCATCAGAGACTATCCATGTGCAACTAACAGTGGGTAAAACTGCCTTCCAGTTTATAGCCTTCTACAGACCACCCTCCCAAACCCAGGAACCCCACTCGGCCTTCCTGAGAACACTGGAAAATATGAAGGTCTCTCCAAACACCATTATATTGGGTGACTTCAACTACCCAAACATAGACTGGGAGCATTACTCTAGCTCCAACACCCTAGCCCAAAGGTTCCTAGAATTTATAAACTCAAATGCTATGGAACAACTTGTTACCACTCCCACAAGAGGGGAAAACATACTGGACCTGATCATCACCAACATGGGGGCTCTATGCTCCAAACCAGAAGTGTATCCTTCACTGGTAAGATCAAACCATAAACTAATCTCACTGAATATTCACATCCCGACCCCACCCCCTGCCCAGAAAACCACAGTGAAAAACTCCTCTAAAGCAAATTTCACACTCCTCAAAACCAAGGTGGAATCCTTCAAAGCCCCCGGGCCTGTGGAAAATACGGCCCAGACCGCAGAATCCTTTATAAATGCATTCTATGAACACCTTCAGGAATGCATGGATCATGCAATCCCAAATAAAACCAAGACCCAATCCTCCAAAGGCAGGCGTCCTGTGTGGTGGACCCCAGCCATAAACAAACTATACAATAGAAGGAAGAAGCTACTACATGATAGAGCAAAATCCCAAAAAGGGAAGGCATCTCTGATCAGTATTAGCAAAAAAACTACGGGCACTCATAAAATCGTCTAAGGCCAGCTTCGAGAGAAAAATTGCACAGGACACTAAGGATAATCACAAGGCTTTCTTTAGTTATGTTAGGAACCTGGGTGTGAATTCCCAGATATGCTCAGAATTAGTCCAAAATGACAAAAAATATACCGAACCAACAGACATTGACATCATCCTAGCTGACAGGTTCAGCGCAAACTTCTCCCCCCCCCACCAAAAGGGCAAATATCTATCCCAGCAGAGTGCTGCCCCCCTGACATCTCAGATGCTCAGGTAAGAGCCACCCTCTCCAAAGCAAAATACACAGCATCAATGGGACCAGACGGTGTCCCGGGCTGCGTCCTACATGAACTCCAAGAAGAGCTAAACCCAAACATAAAACTACTGTTTAATCTCAGCCTTACTACAGGATATGTACCCAAAGAGTGGCGTACAGCAACAGTGGTCCCTCTCCACAAAGGTGGTGCCTCAACGGATCCTGGAAACTATCGCCCCATAAGCCTGACTAGCTTGGTCTGCAAAGCTATGTAAAGGATCATCATGGACGTCATAAATAAAGATATTGTGGACCTACAGACACTGGATCCTACCAGTTCGGCTTTGTTAAGGGCAGATCCTGCCTCTTAAGCCTGGTCGATTTCTTTGAAACAGTCACCAAGTCCATTGATGAGGGGAAGGTGGTCCACACAGTCTACCTGGACCTCGCAAAAGCCTTCGATACAATACCCCACTCGGGCATTATAGATAAGCTCACCAGCTTAAATATAAACCCCTATGTCACTAGATGGGTTGCAAACTGGCTCAAGGACAGAACCCACATGGTTAGAATTGCTGGAGCCATGTCAGAATCCAAACCAGTTACAAGTGGCATCCCACAAGGCTCAGTCCTGGGACCTCTCTTTTTCGGTATATATTTCTCAGAGGTACAGGCCAACATGGAAGGACTGTGGCTGACCAAGTTCGTAGATGACTGCAAACTAGGTGTCATAATCGACTCTCCAGCCGACACAAGCATCCTACAAAAGGGCCTCATAGAAACAGACAACTGGTGCCAGAGCCATGGCCTCAAGCTAAACGCCAAAAAGTGTATAGTCATCCCCTTTGGCAAAAACAAAGTGCCCACAAATTACCACATAGGTGGTAATCCATTAAGTACGGAAGAAGTAATTAGAGACCTGGGGACCCAAGTTGATAGCAATCTCTCATTTGAAAACCACATGGCCAAAGTGGTTAGAAAAACATTTTATATAGCCCACCTAATCATGAAGGGATTCACATCTAGATCAGGGGAGGTCATTGTGCCTCTTTACTCATCCCTCATCAGGCCCATAATCGAGTACAATGCCCCTTTTGGGATGTACCTTAACAAACACCTTCAGCAACTGGAAAGACCCCAAAAGTACCTCACCAAGAGGATCAAAGGGCTCAAACAGATGCCATATGCTGCCCAGTTAAAGAAACTCCAGCTCTACTCAGTGGCATACCGCCTGCTCAGAGGCGAACTGTGCCTGACGTATAAAGCCATATCCAACCCGGAATTAATGGACATGCTGCACCTCAGAAAATCCAAATCTCATTGAGCTACGCGCTCGAGAGACTTGAACCTCAGCACTGACATAAACAGGACATGCTGGAGGGACAGATTCATAACCCAGAGGCTCCCTTCACTCTGGAATAAAATCCCAGTCCAGGTTAGGCAGAGTCCCTCATTGACTCTCTTTAGGCGGAATCTTGATGAGTGGATGGGAGATCGTAGGTTTACCCCGGGTATCACTTCTGTGTCACTGTTAGACAGAGGCACAGTATACTAACCTTGAAAAAGGGCATAGCAAAATTCATTTAAAATGGGTGGCGAAAGCCAAACACACTCTGGCTAGGCTTATAATTGCCCTAGGGCAGATAGCCTAGTATGAACCTATGAACCTATAAAATGGTCTTTCTAAAATGTTGTATTCTGAATCAGTCAATGGCTTAGTGATTGCTTCTGGCAAGTAGCAACAGGAGACTGTTAATGAGAAGAAATGAGCTATGGCTAAGGTACATCTCAGTAGTTTGTCTTGGGGAGATACCACTTCAGCGTTTGTACGTCTGCTATCCAAATACCTTCATGCAGAATTTACTGCTTTTATACAGATGGCTTAAAGTTAGGTAGGCTTATAGTAAATGGTACATATAAATCAAGATTGTAAAATTGCTTGTACAATCTTGGAAATGGGCAAAAGAAAATCACACGGTAATATACATAATTCCAAATATATGTATTTTGATAAGAAAAATAATACTAGTAAATATATCATCCAAGGAATGGTAGTTAAAAGCTTTTTATTTATTTATCCTTTGTTAACTGGGGTTAGTCCCATTAGGCTACTAGCCTCTTTCCTAGGGAGACCCAAGGTGGTATTTATACTAATATTTATTACTGTACTATTATTTACCACTATAAAATATTTACAATCTTTAATGATCTGGGCATCTGACTAGATACCAAATATAGTTTTGGCTAATAATTTAACAAAGTCATCAGTGAATGTACTAAAATTACTGGATGAATAAGGAAGTTCTTAAAATCTAGGAATACAGTGTTCAGTATATATTCCATAATGCTAATAAGACGAAAATTTAACTAAGGCAGGCAGTTATGGTATCCGGTTACAAAAACAAGGCTAAATCTGGTGAAGGTACAACACTAATTTACCATATTAAAGAAGAGATAAAATATATTGTCATATGAAGAAAAACTGAAATGGTGTGACTTCTTTTTTTGAATATACAGACTGCAAATTGGGGACCTAATACAGGTATTTAACACACTTCATAGGTCATTTGTATAGATATGTCTTCAACTAAAGAATAGTGAGCAGCATAATTAATTTAACTAAATATGTAAATATAGTAAGAATAATAGAATTATACAATGTTTTACAGAAAGAGGAGGAGCAGACGAATGGGACACGCTACACAAACATGTAAATACTATTGAGACTTTAGTATTGTTAACCGTACTTTAGGACAGTTTTTGCAAAATCTGCTGCTATATATATATATATATATATATATATATATATATATATATATATATATATATATATATATATATATTAGCTAAATGGTGCAAGTTCATGCCTGCATGTGATTGCACTCTATTGTATTATATTACTATTATTACTTGTACTACAAGTACTACTACTACTCTAAGCACTACTGCAGGATGGGCGTACATGCTGAGCTGAGCAATTAGCAGTCATTGTGCTCTAGAAACCTCATTCATTTTATTATCGTGTTTTAGAGATTCTCAGAGCTATACCTAATACAACCATTTATAGACTATTCACTGATACACATGCCATACTCTAAGTCCAACCACCTCAGGAAATGTACAGCCTCATAATGATAAAGTTACTGCAGTTAAAGCAACATTGCGCAAATTGAGTAGTCACAGAATGACCTGTACAGGCACATGACAGCAGCATTTACCGGGAAACCACTGTTTTCAAAAATGTTGAGTTAATAGTAAATGAAGGTTAAAAAAGTATAATTTTCTTTTTCCAGCTAGCTAACTATCACTGATTGATAGGTGTGTGCATGTGTGTCTTTCAGTTCTCAGCTTGTTGACAAAGAGGAAAACGAAACAGAAAAATGATCTCTGCTACAACCTTTCTGAAAGCTAAAGATATGTCAGTCGAATCTTCTTCTTCTTTCGGCTTTTCCCGGTTAGGGCCGCCACAGTGGATCACCTGTCTGCTCATGATTGGCAGTGGAGATTTACAGTGTCGAGTTGCCAGCCCAGTGCCCAACCTTCCACAGAAGGCACACACACACACGCACTCACACCTAGGGCCAATTTAGAGTGTCCAATCTACCTGCAGCATGTCTTTGGGATGTGGGAGGAAACCGGAGCACCAGGAGGAGACAGTCTAAAAACTAGAATAAAAGAAAGTACGGAGTCTCTAACACAGACAAGGATAGTCTTCTAAAATTTGATGGCAAGTAGAAAGAAAGGAAATGTTTTTTTTTTTTTTTAAATAATTGAAGGGAAAGAACGGGGGGTGGGTGGAGCATCCTCTAAGTAGAATGGGCATTGATTAGACGCCCTCTAACTCAAACAGATGCTAACCAGGGACACACAGGAACAAACACTAACTCTAAAGGTTTGAATAAATTTAATTAAAAGGGGAGAAAGGAAAAATGCCCTGTAACAAAAACGGGCATGAATCACATGTCCTCTAACTTAAACAGATGCTAACAAAAAGCACTAAAAGGGAACTAACAAGAAAAAAAGGCTAGTAAGGTAGGGATAGATATTTAAGAGGAAAAAGGAACAAAAATACGTATAACTATAAAAAAATAGAAATATCAATAAAGAACACACTCAGCCCAGAGCTTGGTAACGGACCTCCTTTCAGAGTGGCAAACGAGATCTGGGGAAGTTGTGTACACTTACCATAAATGTAGATGTTCAAGTGCATTCACTGTTGCAGTCACCAAACCCGAGTCGAATAATACTTGGAATTGCTTTGCAGCCATCTATTTGGCAAATATAGCAACATGAATTTGAATGACAGAATAGGAGTGTTTAGTCTTTCTGTTCTCTAGATACAGCACAGCTGTGCATTCTGCTTAATTAGTACCTCATTTATAACATGTCTCAACAATTCCCTTAAATGCATGCATTAATAAATCATCGAATTCTCTCCAAGTTATTGCCTCTATTTATACTTTATATTATGTTTTTTATTCTCATATATGAGATTTTTAAAATACAATACCCACTTAGATTCTTTAGATTCACTTCAGCTATTTAATGCATTCTGCCATATTCCCCATTAAGCCTTTGTTCTTGAAGTCAGCGCATGTCAAGTTCAGCTAATCTGTCTTGCACGGCTGCTGGGGAAGAACAAGCAGCATGTTGGTTATCCTCTGAAAATTCTTCAGTAAGCAAACTTAACACAGCAGTAAATGTCTGACTAGATCTCTGTGTCAGTAGCCTTAGTGCAATGGAAAAGCTTAAGGGCACCTTATGTGCACCCAGACTGTTGATAGTTTGAGCTACCCCAAAACAATCAGCAGCATGGGCACCTAGCCATTGAGAACTTTCATGCTTATTGAAAGAAGCAGGATAGTGCTCTGAAAAAAAGATCAATGCTAGGTAAATAAAACTCAATGTCCTCTCTGTGGCACCAAAAGCTATAAAAAATAAGGGGAGTGCAGGGAGGGAGTGACTACTGCAACAGTGATCTATATGAACATCTACTGATACGTTAAATTTACTTACATAATGCACTAAGCTCATCTTTAGATCATTGCTGCAGTAGCCTTTGCTATAAGGGTAGAATACCATAGCTCATAAAGTTTGGAATGAGGAAAGAGAAAGGTTTTGGAGCCCCTTGAGAATGGTCCCAGTAAAGCCTGCTGTAGATTTGGAAAATGAGTCTAGTTTTTAGTGCTTTGTAAAAATTTATAATGAGAATCAGGATGCTTCCTCAAAAATACTTCCTGAGTCCACCCCTTCCAAAAATCCTTGGAAGAAGGCCTTATTAGAATGTGCCTTGATCCTTCCTGGAATTGACTTGTTGTGTTGGGTTTACCAAAACTAAGGGGCTGTGGCTGGCCAAATTTGTGGATAACTGCAAACTGGGTGCAATTATCAAACCCTCAAATATTAGTATACTTCAGGAGGGTCTTATGCAGACCAAAAACTGGTGTCTTAGTCACAGTCTCAAACTAAATGCAAAGAAATGCATCATCATTCTTTTTGGTAAAAACAATTTCCCTTCACAGTATCAAATTAATAACAATACCGTATGTACCTATGAAGTGGTAAGGAATCTGGGATGACAAGTAGATAGTGACCTTAACTTTGACTACCGTGTGTCTACTGTAGTAAGGAAGGCTTTCATTTGATTTGCAACCGTGTCACCTCTAGAGGAAAGGAGGTTATAACCCCTCTATACTTGTCACTAAATAGGCCCATAATTGAGTATAATGCCCCTTTTGGCATGTACTGTACAGAGCACCTGCAGCAATTGGAGAGACCTCAGAGGTTTCTAACAAACAATATAGGTTCATAGGTAGGTACTGGGCTATCTGCCCTAAGGCATATATTAGCCCAGCCACATTGTGGGGTATTCACCACCCCTTTGGTTAGTTCCAGAGGCCCTTGATCTAGCAGCTAGTCCCCTTGTCCCCTATCTAGTAGAGCTGTTGGTATGATCCCTGGTGTGAATTTTTTGTTACCCATCCACTCGTCAAGGTTCCTTGTTCCATAGCAAGGGAAGTCTTTGCGAAGGGAATCTATCTCTCCAGCATGTTCTATTCGTTGTTGTGCTGAGGTTTATATCCCTAGAGCGTGTAACTCGAGTGGATTTGGTTTTGCTAAGATGGAGCATGTTCAACAGTTCTGGGTTGGACATGGCTCTGTATGTTAGACAGTGATCGCCTCTGAGAAGGCGGTATGCAACAGAGAAAAGCCTTAGTTTTTTCAATCGTGCTGCATAGGGCAACTGCTTGAGGCCAGTAATCCTCTTGGTTAGGTACCTCTGTGGTCTCTCCAGCTGCTGGAGATGCCTAGCCAGGTACATTCCAATTGGTGCATTGTACTCAATAATGGGTCTGATGAGGGAAGAGTAGAGGGGTACCACTACATCCTTAGATCTTGATGTGAACCCTTTCATGATCAGATGGGTCACATAGAAGGATTTTCTAACCACCTTGGCAACATGGTTATCAAAGGAAAGCTGACTATCTACTTGGGTCCCCAGATCCCTTATTGTTACTTCAGATTTCAGGGGGTTACCTCCTGTGTGGTAGTTCGCGGGTAATTTGTTTTTTTCCAAAGAGGCTTACTATGCATTTTTTAGCATTTAGCTTGAGACCATGGCTTTGACACCATGCATCAGTCTCATTAAGGCCCTTCTGGAGGATATCCCATGTCGGCCGGAGACTCTATTATAGCACCCAGTTTGCAGTTGTCCGCAAACTTGGTCAGCCACAGCCCTTCAGTGCTTGCCTGTACTTCTGAGAAGTATATGCCAAACAGGAGGGGCCCCAGGACAGAACCCTGAGGCACACCGCTCATTACTGGTCTGGATTCGGGCATAGATCCTGCTACTCTTACTTTGTGGGATCTGTCTGAGAGCCAGTTTGCGATCCATCTTGTGATGTAAGGGTTTATGCCCAGGTTGGTGAGTTTATCAATAATACCCAAATGTGGAATGGTGTCATATGCTCTAGCAAGGTCAAGGTAAGCCGTGTGTACCTCCTTTCCCTTATCTATAGCCTGAGTAACTGTCTCAAAGAAGTCCACCAGGTTCAGGAGGCATTATTTGCCCTTGATGAAGCCGAACTGTGTGGGGTCAAGTGTTTGGAGGTTCCCAATCTCTCCATTTATGAGTTCCATAATGATTTGCTCCACTGCCTTACAGATCAGACTGGTCAGGCTTATTGGTCGGTAGTTCCCAGGGTCAGTTGTGGGTCCACCCTTGTGCAGTGGAACCACCGTTGCTGTGCGCCATTCTATGGACACATATCCTGTCAACAGGCTGAGACTGAACAGGGTATTCAGATGCGGGGTTAATTCATTTTGGAGCTCGCATATGACACAGCCTGGGACACCATCTGGTCCCATGGAGGCAGTGTTTTTAGCTTTAGACAGAGCCTTATTAACCAACGTATCAGTAATAATTGGAGTTACACAATGCCCTGGAATAGTAATAGGCCCTGTAGGTGGTGGTGGTGGGGAGTTTGCACTGAACCTGTCAGCCAAGACGTTGGCAATGTCAGTGGGGTCAGTGTATTTTGTTCCATTTTGTACTAGCTCAGAACAGACCTGAGCATTGCCATTTAGATTTTTGATGTAACCATAGAAGGCCTTATGGTTATCCTTGACATCCTTGGCAACTTTCTTTTCGAAATTGGCTTTAGTTGACTTGATGAGGGCCCTCAATTTCTTACTAAAGCTGATCAGGGAAGATTTTTCTACTTGAGATTTGGCCTTTTTTTGTATAAGTCTCCTCCTTTTATTGTATAGTTTGCTTATGTCCGGGGTCCACCAAAATGGTTTCTTCTTGCTTGAGGAAGGAGTCTTGGTTTTATTTGGGATAGCATGGTCCATGCAATCCTGAAGATGTATATAAAGTGCCTTGGTGTAGGATTCTGCATCCTGGATATCATTATCCTTCTGCAAGGGAATAATGAAGCGTTCCACTTCTGATGCAAGTAGTTTGAAGTTTGCTTTGGAAAGGTTTCTTACAATGTTTTCTTTGACTGGGGGAGGTGGAGGGGTGAGGATGTCCAGGGTTATCAGTTTGTGGTCTGATCTGACCAGAGAGGGAGTGATAACGGGTGTGGTACAATGGGCGCCCATATTTGTGATGACTAAATCCAATATGTTGTCCCGTCTAGTGGGAGAACATACCAGTTGTTCAAGGGCATTTGATAGGAGTTAGAACTTTGGTAGTTCACCCTGTCTATACCAGGGTAGTTGAAATCACCCAAAATTATGGTGTTGGGTAGGACCTTTATATTTTCCAATGCCTCAAGGAATGCTGAGTGAGCATCTTGGGACATGATGGGTGAACTATAACAGGCTACGACGTGAAATGTGGTTTTGCCTGCTGATAGTTGCGCATGGATGATCTCTGGGGCATCATGCTGCACCACTAACCTGGAGATGTGGGTATCCTTGATGAATATGGATACGCCTCTGCCCTTTGTACTGCGATCCGGTAACTGAGGCCGGAAGGTATGATATGAATTGTAACCTGGTAGTGCTGGGGTGCTCTCTGGAGCCTTGAACTAGGTTTCCGTCACTGCACAAACATCGATTTTCTCCATACTAAGGAGTGCCTCGAGTGAGTGCATTTTGAGGTTGAGACTTCTGACACTGAGTAGCATTACCCTTAGTTTTTGGTTACCTGTGCTGGTTACGGTGGTTGGTTTGTCCTTTGAGCCTTGCCTAAAAAAGGCACTATGGGAATGGCAAGAGCCTTGGCCAGTATTCGAAAGCCTAGGGGTGACAGGTGCAAACCATCTCTGGCAAAACAGTGAGGCTTGTCTATCATGTCATCCCAGGCAGACAGACACTGGATCCCCTTAGAATGACACCAGAAGCTTAGCCAATTGTTGAAATTGATCATTTTGTCTTTGAATTGTGGTATCATTCTAGGTGAAGGTAGTATGCTACTCAAGGTCAGGGTCATACCAGCTTGGGCTACATGATCAGAGAGCTCCTCGATGTCTCTTCTCATGTAGTCCAAGGAGGTACATCTTAGATCATTCACACCAACATGTACAATGACAGCGTCATACTTGTACTTGTTCTGGAGTGACCTAAGTGCCTGTGTTATGTGGTGTATCCTAGCACCCGACAGGCAGCTGACAGTAACCTTTTCCTTGTTCAGCCTGGTGAGTGGAACATCTGTGTGCCTTACTATAGAGTCTCCTATTACTAGCGTGTTGGGTATGGTGTTTTGCCTTAGGGGCTGTCGTGAGGCACACTGCTGAGGTGAATGATGTGTTTTCTGGCTTGTGTTTGGAGGTGCAGATTGCTTGCTTGTCTGCTTTGGAGGGCACTGTTTCTTTTTCAGATTGGTACCTAGTGCCTCCGAATATGTTTTTGTGTATTTATGTGTATGTTTTGCCGGTGCTTGTTTTGTAGATCCATGTGTGACTGGTGGTGTGATGCTAGTGTGTCTCTTCTCCCCTTGACTGTCTGTTACAGTCATGGGTTGAGAGCGCTTAGCCTCCAGTCTGGCTGTGTATTTGCATCTGTCACAAGTGTTTGTGTCTAGAGGTAAGAGGAGAGGGTTGTCTGTATACATGAGGCAGTTGTGACATTGCCTCAGGATGCTCAATTCCACCAGATGAACTGCAGAGTACACCCGAAGCTGAACTGGGGAGTACACCTGAAGCTGACCTCTGGACATGTTTGGAAAAGTAAATTTCACTTTTCTTGTGTACAATTGAGGGTCTTATGCTGTATTATAATAGTGCTGTCTAGGAAATTTGGAAAATAATAGTGCTGTCTAGGAGATTTGGACAAGTGCTGATTTGGGTTATGCAAGTGCTGCAATAAGAGCAGTTGCTCTGAAGCACTTGAGTTGAGGCTTGCCTAGTTCTAAGGGAAAATTTGCAGTACAGACTTTGTGGAGCCAGGTATAGTATACCCCAGCTAACCGGTGCTGCTCTGTGTGCAAGACTGTGCAAAAAGAGAGTTGCAGGGTTTTAAGAGAGAGAGATCAAGGAGTTTGGAAGTGACCCAAAATGGCCAATAAAACTACAGTTTCTAGGCAATAACCACTCCTACAGGGACAGGCAGGCTGCTCAGTGTTAACCACTGCCACAGGTGAACACAGAGACTTCCCTTTAGCCCAAGTAAGCACTGGCCTCCAAGAAACTTACAAACAGTTCAGAACAGCAACTCTGTAACTGAACTTTTTTAAATTATAGAAAGTGGGAAAATAGCAAGATTTTTTTGTTTTTGTTTAAGAATAGCAGAGACACACAAGTAGCAAACTAGTCAGAACAGTGCAATAAATGACCCCAACACGTGTGTGCTAGGCCAGAGGCAGGTAAAATGCAATTTTAAGAAAAAAATATTTTAAATTAAGTGCAACACAAAAAATGCAATAAACAGGGTCTAGGTATGTTCTAAATACTGTTTCTAACACAGATATCAACTTTTGCAAGCAAGAAAATGCCGAAAAGTTGGCAGCAATGCAGTTTTTCTAAGAAATAAATCAGAAAAAAATACTTAAAATCCCAAAAGTGGCTCCTTTCTTCTCTCAGCATTTTCTCCCCTTGGTAGGTGCTTCAGCAACAACTATCAAGCCTGGACTCCAGCATGTACCTTACACAGATCAGCTACAGTCCCTGTCACTAAATTCAGTATCATGTAGACGTAAGGGATACAGAGCAATCTCTGACCCACACCTAATGAATTTGCTGCACATCCTTAAATCAAACAGGACTAGAGCCACCTGCTCCAGGAACCAAAATATGGCCTGCAACTTGACTAGGACTTGCTGGAGGGAAAGATTTGTCACCCAGCAACTGCCACATCTTTGGAACAGACTGCCAATTCATGTTCTTACCATGGAGAACACCCACAACCCTCTTGCACATGGGCAGTCACTGCTAAATACAGTCCTGGAAATTGGCTAGAGTACTACTGGTATTACATTGGGATAAAACAGCTAGGCTTGAAATTACCTTCATATCAATAGCCTAGTAACCTTCTATGATCCTATGAGACTGCCATTTGGAAACTGTATGCTTAGACACCATTTTCCTTTGTTCTTTCCTCCGTAAGAAATGAATGACTGATCAGAATTTCTAAAGTTTTATTTCTGTCAAGATAGCTTCTAGTCTGGGGACATCCAGAATATCAAGAATTCCTTTCTACCTCATTTTTAGGTTATGGAACGAAAACATGAAGAAGGACAGTTTGCCTCAAAGTAAATTCAGATACCACTTTAGATATAAATAAAGGATTAGTTCTCAAAAAAATCCTATCTTTTCAGAAAATGAGACAAGGCTGACCCACCATAAGAGCTTGCAACTCCGACATTCTTGTAGCAGAAGCCAGATAAATCATTAACATTGTTTCCCATGTTAAGGGTGGCACAGTGGTGCAGCAGTTAATATTGACACCTCACAGGAAGAGGTTCTCTGGTTCGATTCTTGGCTCAGCTGCTTTCTGTGCGGAGTCTGCATGTCCTCTCTGCATTTGCAATGAACAACGAACGAACAACGAACGAACTTCAACGAACCCATAACTATATTACTATCTGTGACAAAAAAATATTCAACCCGATAATCTTCTCAAACTCATTACAAGCAATTAATTGGAATTGTTTAAAAACACTACCTCTAGACAATGCAGTCTCATACTTCAACTCAACATTCTTAAAATTACTACACTCCCAAGCTCCCTTACGGACAAAGAGAATAAAAACTAAATCAGCCCCATGGCTCTCCAATAGTACTCTTGCTACCATGAGACAGAGAGACAAAGTCTGGGCATGCTACCAAAAACATAAGACAACACCACTCCTTAATGAATACAAAATGCTCCGAAATAAAGTAAAAAAACTCATTACTCTTGATCGTCAAAACTACTTCTCCTCACTCCAGAACCATAATACAAACAACCCTCAAAAATTCTGGAAAGGGATCTCCACTCTCCTCCACCCTAGCAAACCAGATACTCCTACCCCAGACCCTAATGCTCCAGAACTTGATTTAGCCACCCAATTCAATTCTTTCTTTATTGACTCTATTTCCAAATTGACCTCCTCATTCTCCAACACCTCCCTGCTAACCAATACCCCCTCACACACCCCTACTCTCTCTACTTCTACACCCTACTCCCACCCACTAACTCCTCTACCCCCCCTTCTGCACAAACTCTAGCCTCATCACCACCACCCCAAAATTCCCCCCTTCCTGACTGCACCCTCTTCTCATTAAATCCCATACCTACATCTACTATAAAGAAACTCCTTCAGAAATTGAAACCATGTACCAATGCTCCTGACAATATCCCTTCTTACTTTCTAAGCATAGCTGCTGAAACTCTTGCCTACCCCATTAGCATCTTAATTAACCGCTCCCTACAGGAATGCACTGTTCCCCAAATCTGGAAACAAGCCTTTATTATACCTCTACACAAAGGTGGTAACAATAACAACATTACTAATTTCCGTCCCATAGCCATCCTGTCCCCCATTTCAAAAATACTAGAAAAATGTGTCCAACTTCAACTCCTTCCTCACCTCCTGGACAACCATCTTATAACGCCTACACAGCACGGTTTTAGACCTAATCATAGCACTATGACTGCCCTCCTCTCGTTCCTTGAAATTGTAAATAAAGCCCGCGACTCTGGACAAGTTGTTTCCACCTTACTTCTTGACCTTTCCAAAGCCTTCGATACTATCTCGCACAGCCTGCTCTTAGCTAAACTCTCCAAACTTCACCTATCTTCCTCCTCCTTGAACTGGTTCTCTAGTTACCTATCTAACAGACATCAAGCTGTAAAATGGAAAAAAGCCACTTCCTCTTTCCTTAGTACCCCTACAGGAGTTCCACAAGGCTCCATACTGGGTCCTCTTCTTTTCAACATTTTTATTAATGACTTCCACAAATCAATCCCATTCTCTAGCATCATCCAATATGCAGATGACTCAACTATCATCTGTTCTGCCTCCTCTATCACTACACTACAAAAACTTACTCAAGATGCCTTCTCTTCCACAGAGCAATGGATGCTAAGTAATCATCTAGCTCTCAATGGTACCAAAACCAAACTAATGTTATTTACTCCTCTAAAGTCACTCCACCCAACATGGATACATTCTTAATTACTACTCAAAACAACTCTCCTCTTGAAATAGTGTCAGAGACCAAACTACTTGGGGTTCTAATCGACAACCAACTTAAATTTAACTCCCACCTGCAAAAAACATTAAAAAAATGCATCAAAAACTTGGCATGCTTTATAGACAGAATGCCTACCTCACATCTGCTACTAAAATCACTCTCTCTACTTCCTTCCTTATCCCCTGCCTTCTCTATGGCCCCACTACTAACTAATCTTCAGTCCTTGTTAAAAAAAACAACTTACCACCTGCTATAACAAAATTGCAAAATTCGCCACCAGCCATAAGTCCTCCACTCACCACTGTTTCTCCCTCCATAAACTAAAATGGCTAGAACTTCCCAATCAACTAACTTACACTCAACTAACTCTAGCCCATAAGCTTATTCTAAACCCCTCCCTCTGTCCCTCCCTTTCCTCTGCCTTTAAAATGCACCTACCTAACAGAGTTCTAAGATTAAATAATCAAAATCTACTAGAAGTGCACAAACCTACTCATCCCCAGGCAAAAACCTTCTCTCCTTCAGCCTCGCCTCTGGAACTCCCTACCTCCATCCATCCGCACCACCTCTAACCACTCTACCTTCAAAAAGTCTCTTTTCTTATATCTAGCATCACAGTGGGAATGCTCTTGCTCCCACCCTACATAACTAACTCTACCTAATTTCTTTCAGTATCACACCCTACTTTTATTTAGTTACTATGTTTGTTCTCTAATCTGTATTGCTATTCACATTTGTTCTATTACTAGCATGTTTCTTTCAATGTATTAACTGTTATCATTGCTATTCTGTATTTGATAAGTTGTATTTTTATTACTGCCTACATAGTATTAATATCTCTCTGTACCTACATTGTCACTGTCAAATGTTGAATGTACATTTTGTCTTGGAGCTTTTCTCCCCAGGACTCCATTGAAAACGGGTTCTTTTTGGCCCAATGGACTATCCTGGTAAACCAACTGCAATAAACAAATAAATAAATAAAATAAATTTGCGTGGGTTTCCTACTGGTGCTCTGGTTTCCTCCTACATTCCAAAGACATGTGTCTGCAGCATTTCTCCCTGGGCCTCCGCTGAAAGTAGGATTTGTCCTAGTCACACTTTTATGGTCAACAAATGTTAAATAAATAAATAAAAATAAGAACCTCAAATAAGCCTGGTTCAAATCCAATAATCCATAGACTGGTATGGTAACACACTCCTGGGATTCCACCTGTGTCCCTGCTGAACAGTGGCATAGGGTGCTGACTTGTTGGAACATGGGCTAAATTCTTGGCAAGGCTTGTAATGGCCTCAGGGCCAATAGCCTAGTAACTTCCTATGATCCTATAGTTCGTAAGTCAGTACTTAGCTATTTGCTATTGTAGGCTGTTTTAAGCCTAGACAAATTTTAGAGATAAGAATCAAACCTGCACCTTCTGTCTGTGAGGTACATATCTTAACCATTATACCAACCTCCAACCCCAAATGGAGTAATAGCTAATGTTTCTAAAGTAAACTTAATACAGGTATGCAAAACCACTTCCAAATACACCTTGATATGGGAATACATTGAAAGAGGGAGATCCAAGGGAAAACATGCTGAAATTGCTGATAAATTAAATTTGGTAGGGGAATAAGAAAGGTCAGAGAATATTATCTCACATAAATATTGTAGAAACAAAGAAATGCTAGATAAGGTACTGATCTGCTATATCCCAAGGTACCATGGCAAATCTGCACAGAGAGTATGATCTGCTAAGGTATTGGTTCTTAATGTGGCACCAACTATAATTTTTTTTCCATTTGCTAATATATGATACCCTAATAGCAGGTTTATTTGCTAACTTTCATAACTGTTGCACATCCTTAAAAAATATGAGCATAAAAGCTGTTAAAACTCTATTACTCTGATGGTTAGTTGAAGCTGTTTCAAGTTGGGTGCATCAAACAAATTTTGCCTTGTGTGAGTAGTTCCGGTCTAAGAAGAAACCTGTGGCTATTGCACTTGGCCATTTCCAAAAGAAGGAAGAACCACTGTTGTTTGGATCAGAAGGGAGTCACCACAATTATCTTTGTAGAGCTTTTCCTAACCTTGAGAATGACCCTGGATATCAGTGGAAAAGTTGGAAAGGCATACAAGAGCATTTCAATCCAAGGAAATGAGAACGGATC